>NC_141824.1:10795330-10960330 GCF_982586985.1 Callionymus lyra
TAGTTCACCTCAAATTTAAATTTAACTCCTTTTCTACTCCGCCTCTTTTCTGAGAAGAAGTACTGTGTGTTCCGCACATACTATTATAGATAACTGCATTCTCACATAAGCCATTAAACAACTCCCACTCAGATTTGTTTTCCGAATGAACTAGTGGTTAATTTATGGTCGGACGATCCCTCCTCCTCAATCTGTCCTTCTCCGACTTCTCTGCACGACCATCAGGGGATGTTATGGCTTCAGGTGGTAACAGAACACCTGTTGATACTGCGGCAAAGATGTCTAACAGCTTTATGCATCTGTTAGTGAAATCTTCCCTTCTTTGTGTGGTGTTTTGACAAGTGCACAAAGGTCCAGAGGATCACCAGAAAATATTTTTTTTGTGATTATCAATTGGGTATTTTGCAGTGCACCAAATGTTCAACGGCTTACCAGAGATTGTCCCGCTATTTGACCACCATTTGCAAGAGAAATGCAAAAATCCGACAAATAAGATTTGAGAAAAATGGTTTGGCTATCCCTCCATCAGATTTTACTGCAGGACTTTTATTCATTCTAATGGAGCGAGTCTAACAGAGCCATGTTTCTTGGCTGTCTTGCTCGCACATGCCTGCTCAGCTCTGCCCACAAATTCTCACTGGGAATTGAGATCAGTGTTTATATGTGATGGCCTCTTCTAGCCATTTCTCCACTAGTTTGGCGGTACGCCTCGGGTCGACGTTCATTTGGAAGAGCCCTTTGCACCCGAGCCTAACTTCCTGACTGATGACTTTCCACAAAATGTTTTTTTTTTTCTTTGTGATGCCATTTATCTTGTGGGCAGCAAAACAACACAATGCATTCCACCTCCTTTTGTTCCACAGTTGGCAATGGCGTTGTCTTCTAAATGGAACAATTAGAGCCAACAAAAATCAATTTTAAGTTTAGTCACATCATGTCTCCAGAAGGTTTTTTTTCCCCAAATAAATACGATGGTACAATATGAAGAAAGTCTGTAATTATCACTCAAGATAAATCATTCTGATGATCCTAACCTCGAATCATAAACAGGAAACTGTAATATAAGACGGCAGGAACAAGTAACATCGAGTTCCAGCAGTGTTCACAAGCGCACTCAACCAGACCAACACCAGGCATGAAATATTTATAGTAACAACACAAACTGCCAGGATGTTTTTGAAACGACAACGTATAAGAAACCTCAGACTCTACCTGAGTGAACCTGCATCCCTCACTGTGATATACAGTATTTTCGTATATAAGACACTTATCCTGTTGTTATTTTATACCTCATGCAAAAAAAACCACAGTAACACTTTCTATGAAGGTCTCAAGAATAAAATATTTGATCTTAACTTAAATTGGATTAATAAAGGATCATAAGTTAGTGGTGAACATTGAGAGGTTTAAGAACAGTAGGAACACTGTCTTTAATAACAAAAATGTTTACAATCCAACAAAATGTTCAAATCAACCGATGATATAGTTCACACTTTATTAAAGCTCTTAAAGGGCACATAATGTAAAAACCTAACTCTCCAGACTTATGCACATGTTGTAAATGTTGAAGTCGTCCTCTTCAAAATGCAGTAGTTCATTCATCATGACTTCGTTTTGAAGTTATTACTTAATAAAGTTCTCTCCCGTCTGAAATCTCGCCAAATGAGATTAAGCTTTAAATTAAACATTCTGACGTCACTCTGGTGCAGGTGTCCTCCCCTTAAAGCCCTAAATCAGTTAAATACCTACATGTTAATCGTGAAACAAAATAAATATTGATGTAAACACGGTGAGAGTTACTTCTGCCTTTGTGTGTTTTTGTAATGTGTACATTAAGCAGCAAACCTTATTTTTATTATTCGTTTTTAATGTACAAAACGGGAGTTTTAGGTGTGAGTTTAAAATGTACGTGAGTCCTTGAATGCAACTCGTGTTTTTGTGACCAATCAGAGCAGAGTGGGCGTGGTTGCTTGGACGAGCCAAAAAAGGTCATTTTTAGTGGGCGGGGCTTAAGCGTATTTTCTAATGTAAATATCTTTATTAAATGAGAGTTTTGTGCAAAAAGAAAGATACTGATGAGTATAAAGAGGTCCTAGAACAATTTAAGACACACTTAAATCAGCACATTAGGTGCCCTTTAATGTCCACCACTTACATCATTATCAGCATAGAGTTTATTATTGCTCCATTATGGCTTTATATACAGTATAAGAGTGTCAAGTGCAGTGTAAAATAAAAGTGATTTTATTTTGGCAGGTCTAAGATCAGTGCAGCAACAGCTTCTTTCAGAGAAGAGACTCTATTTGTCTCCAAGTGCAGTGACCTGCAACGTCTGCCAGGGAGCGGCGGGGTTGAAGAGGTGATGGCCGGGGTGGGAAGTGTACTGGGTGATGTCTAAGGAGCAAGAGTTGTAAATGTTCACAAGTGGGGGCAGAGGGCAGCAAATGATCTTATTTGCTGTCCCTGACAACCCCCCGCAGCTTTGTCCTCACTGCAGCTGGACTACCATACTATGATGGTGTAGCTCAGCAGACTCTCGAGCTGCTGGAGTGGTAGAAGGTCACCATCAGTTTGGTGTTTAGATTTACCTTCCGGAGAACTATCAGGAACTGAAGTCGCAGATGGTACATTTTTGCCACTGCTGGACCATAAGAGGTGTGCTGTGATGGGGACGCCAAGGTATTTAAAAGAGCCCACCCTCTCTACACATTGTCCCGGATGAGCTCCTTACTGTTCACTGTCATGTTGTTCACCGGATCTTATGCTTTAAGGTGGACGACTTCATCTCGATAGGCCGTCTTGTTCTCCCCGAGAGATGATGGTTTTCTCCGTCTGGCTTCAGTCAGATGTGGTGAGAGAGTTTATTGGTGGTACTCAGGACTCAGCCCTGTGGGGAGCCAATGTTGTTAGTGTGGGTGGAGGAGAGGTGGTGACCAAGTTTAACAAGCTAGGACCGCTGGTTTGTTAGGAAGTCCTTCATATTTAATTATTGCCTTGGGAAGCTAGCCAGCACAGGCCTTTAGCACTTTCCCATGCACTTCATCTGCACCAATTGCCTTCCTTGGGGGTCACTGACCGAAGTATTCTTAGTGTGGAGGCTGCAAAGCTGTGGCTGGGAGCTGGATTTCAGTCTCTGAATAGCTCCTTAGCATGTCCTGTATCTGGGCCGTTGCACAGCCTCTTTGTACTGGGTGATGGTCTGATTGCCCTGCCCCGCTTGCAAGGGATCATATCTGCAAAGGTGGTCCTCCACCGTCCTTTGATAGTCAGCATTGCCGTCCCCAATGTCTCTCCAGTCTGTATTATACAATTATTACAGTACAGTCCTTTGCCAGTCGACTCGGGCCGCCTTGTAGAGGGGCTCTGTCGCCCGATCAGAAAGGCTGTGTACAGGACCCGGAGGAGTGTTCGGAACTCTCATTCAAGGTTGTTGATTTACGTAAATCAAGATGGTCTTAGCAACACGTTCCCCAATACAGTACTTGAGGTGGTGAAGTACAGTGTCTGTGAATACAGCCAGGCCCTTGTGATGGCAAATATCCCACTGGGTAACCCTCAAAAGAGTTCTCAAGTTTAGGAAGGACATCCTCAGGCCAGATCTCTTTGTGGGTTCATGCAGTTTCTAATAAGTTGACATACACAATTATAAACCATAAAAATGCATCATAACCACGTTATAAATGCATTTTAAAGTCCTAAGAAAGTGTTTGTAGTGCATTACAAAACAAGACCGTCATAAAAAGTGTTACCAAAAACACCATTCAGATAATGTTGTTACATCATAGATCTATAAGAAAACGAGCCGTAACCTCATCAAAGTCATAAATCTAAGGCTTAATGTAGACGGCTGTCACTTCACTTGTGACACGAAACAGATGGTGAACATCATGGCAGTTGAACATACATAATGAAAACACTAACACATCAAGCCTGTCTTAGATAAGCCGGGGATAAGCAACACTGAGATCTTTCTTCCTTTACACTGACGTATATGATGTGTCGCGTCAGAATGAGGTTTAGAGTCTCATTAGCGTCAAGCAGGCTAACGATGTTCGAACAATGAATTATTTATTTGATTTTTCTCTTAAATGTATTGTATCTCACAGCGTGGCGCCTCCTCATGTGTGCGCTCTCGACTGTGAAGGCAATCAGGAAAAATGTAGCACGAAAAAAGGTGTGATACTGAGGGTTGTTCACACGTTCACACACCGGCAGGGTTCAACAAGGAACGGCAACTGAGCCTCTGGCGAGTGTTTAACGCGTGTCAATGTATAGGTGGATGACTCCAGCCCTTTAAAGCCCCGTGCATGATTGCAGGTATCGGGAATTGCAATTTGAAGGTTACACTTCTAAACCCTGGAAGAAAAATAGAATAGAAGTGTACCTTGAGCATCTAATGAATGGATGTATTTGAATACCATAAAGTCAGCCAATCGACACTAGTTGGCTTATACTTACCTGCGTCAAACTTCCCAGTATTATTTTTACTTACTTGCTTATTGCTGATAGGCTTCCATAACAACTTGAGATTTTATTTTAGGGAACCTGATGTGACCCAACTCTCCTGACTCACTCACATGTTACAGATGTTGAATTTTCCTCTCCAAGATGCAGTAAGTCCCTCATCATAACCTTGTTTCTAAACACAAATCTCTAAAAAAATCTCTAAATTTAGGAAAATGTTGTCGGAACATGATCTGGAGCTTGTAATCCATGCGTTTGTTTCTTCTCGTCTGGACTATTGTAACAGTTTGTTTTCATGTCTTAACAAGAAGGATCTGTCTCGTCTGCAGTTGATTCAGAACTCTGCAGTGAGAATTCTGACCCGCTCTAGTAGAAGAACTCACATCTCTCCGGTCCTTAAAGCTCTTCACTGGCTTCCAGTTTCTTTCAGGATCAACTTTAAAATTCTGGTTCTTACTTTCAGATCTATTCATGGTCAGGCTCCTCCTTACATCACTGATCTGATCCAGCCTTACACCCCAGCTCGGGTTCTGAGGTCTGTGGATCAGAATCTACTTATGGTTCCACGCACATGGCTCAGGACCAGAGGAGAGAAATCTTTTCAGGCTGTTGCTCCTAAGCTTTGGAACGATCTTCCTCTCTCTTTGCGCTTGATGGATCTACTGACTCCTTTAAGAAACATCTCAAGACGTTTCTATTTGTTCAGGCTTTTCCTTGAATTTCTCGAACTCCTGTGTTGTTCTCAGTATTATCTTGATCTTTAAAGTATGAACTTTTTTGAGTATTGTTTTGATTGTTTAAGCGCTTTGTGACCCTGGTCTCGAAAAGCGCTATATAAATAAATATTACTTACTTACTTACTTGTTTGGAACTTTATGACGTATTAATTTCTTGGCTCCTCCTCCAGCCAGCTGTAATCATGCCCCACTTTGCTTATACAATGAGTCCCTTGGAGACTTCTGGGATTGATGACGCGTGCAGACTTGACTAATAATAGCAGAGTGGGTGTGGTTATGGTCAACAAGATTTAATCTCCAGAAAGACAAGTGTTTTCAGTGGGCGCGACTTAAGAACATTTTCTAATGGACTATTTCAACGAAAAGAGAGTTTTGTACAAACAGAAACATACTGATGATACAATAGAGTATTTAAGACACCCTTAAATCAACACATTACTTGCCCTTTACAAACACACAATCTCTGATGTACATAAGTGTGATCAAATCTGTTTCTTATTTGCTCAGTCTATTTTAGTAAATCACCAACAATCCATTCTTCAGCTTCAAAATTGAAATAGTTTTTTTTTCCGCTAATTTCTTTAATCTTCTTTTTCCATGTCATCTAACTACCCTGACATTTCTTTTTCTCTGCTCTCTTGATCCAGGGTTGGACCCATGGCCTCCTCCTGACCCTATGAAGTAAGATATAAGGTATTGGTCCTCCATCCAAACATGGCGTCTATCAGAGTAAATTGTTACTGATACGGTCATGTCCAGGTCTTCTTGACAACTTCACGGAGACTCCGTAAAATTCGTATTATCAATGAAATATTATTGTGTTCTTTAATTAAGTAATAAGACTGTCAATGGTGTTTTTCACGTCATTCTGCGGCGTCTTAAATCAGAAATACTTTTCTATGCTAAAGCTATAAAGGGTCGAATGCTAATTAAAGGTTTCCATTAAAAATCTCATTATCACTTTATGGCTTCACACGCAGCTGAATTCACATTCCAGTAGAGTTTTGGCAGAGTTTAATAATTTGAGATTAATTTATGTTTCTGTTTAAGCTGACCTGGGGAAACTGTCTCAAGGAGATTAAGGTGAACTCGCTGGAATGTGCACTTTTGCTGACTGCAGACTGCGGTTGATGTTTCCCGACTCCCTTCAGTCTTATTAATACAACGACGCCAAGACCTTGCAAATCACAAGTGTGTTATCGCGTCTTTCGAGGTGGGTTGCCATGGTGACCAATCCCAAGAACATTATTCGTTGGTATACTGCATTTCTACTTTTTGAGGAGTTAAAAATAAAAAGTAAAAAAAGGATTTAGTATTATATTTGTTGAGTTAAAGTTGTTGTGAGTTGCTTTTGTGCTTTTGCAGAGTGGGTGTGGTTATGGTAAACAAGATTGAATCTCCAGAAAAACAAGTGTTTTATAATTTATAATTTTTTATAATGGAATATTTCCACGAAAAGAGTTTTGTACAAACAGAAACATACTGATGATACAATAGAGTAAGACACACTTAAATCAACACATCACTTGCCCTTTATAAACACACAATCTCTGATGTACATAAGTGTGATCAATTTTTTTTGCATTTTTTAATTTTTGAGGAGTAAAAAAGAAAAAAGAAAAAATTATTTAGTATTATATTTGTTGAATGAAAGTTGTAAGTTGCTTTTGTGTATTAATATGATAAGATACTTAGCAAAAGGCTAACATATACGGCTTTTAGTTATTATATTTTAGAAAAAATGATCTCCAAAGAGGAGAGAATACACTCAACATTCATGTATTCAACTGTTTAAATATGAAACTCTAGTGTTTTTAAAGGTCAGTTTCAGTCATACTTCAGGTGCACAAGTGGAGATGTTGCCAGGGCGACAGACACGGTGGAAGCTGTGCAGCCGTTCGGTGGCTTCGCCCCAAAGAAGTTAAAACAGCGTTCGCTCCTAATCGTCTCCACCGTAAACTCTGGCTGGTAATTTTTCTGGACTGCATTCTGTTGTCGCTGTCGGGGTGTCAGGAGTAATCCGAACACAGCCGCAGGCACGGAGCCTACCTCTGTTTTAGCTCGCCACTAAATGGAAGCGACCGGCCCGGCAAAAGGCCAGACTCATCCTCGGAGAGTTGCCATCGAGAGGACAGGCCACTTAAATTGTCTGGAATAGTTACAAATCTACTAAACCTCTGTGTCCAGCTGCACTAAGGAGCTGATTTACTAAACTCCCTCTTTGTGAGAACTGAAGTGTAACACATGCATTTTAAAGCCGAGGCATGGATTGAGGGTGATTTACTAAGATAGACTGAGCAATTAAAAAAAAAGGATTAACAGTTTGTAGTCTTCATCGAAGTGTATTTTTATTTGAAAAGCTAGAAATAAAACTGGGAAATTTGATTCCGACAAGTGAACGCGGTCATTTTAACAATCATCACTGTTGCAGACGAACACACTTACATTTCGATGCAATTTTTATTTGCTCATTAATAATTATTTCCAAAAATGTAGGGAGTTAAAAAATCTCATAGTTTTGTTGGACAAAGATAACAAAGATAATAATAATATGATTAATAATTATGTTAATAATAATGACAATAACAATACTACAACTAATTATAATAAGCATAACAACAATATTACTACTAGTACTACTACTAATACTACTAATAATAATAACAGTATAATATCAATATCAGTAATATAATATGACGATACCAATACTAGTACTACTACAACTACAACTACTACTAAAACAGTATAATAACAATATCGGTAATAATAATAATAATAACAATATTAATAACAGCAATACAAATAACATTAATAATATCAATACTAATAATAGATTGTATTTGTTTTGCAGGTTTACATCGATTGATCTCAAAGGGCTTTAGGGTAAAAACGATAAATATCACAATAAAAATATAAACGTAAAGATATATTCTGCTGGATAGAAACTGAATTAAACAGAATTATCCGAGTTCAGTTCAATACAAATACGTTAACACAAATTGGAATGAATTGTTGGAGTTTATACTAATTTTGATGCCAATAATTTTGCTTTCTTTTTACAAATTACTTTTTGCTCCAAATATTAGTTACCAGCTCCTTTGACTAGGAATAGTCTTTACCAGTGTAAACCCACAGTGACAAGGACACTGTTTGGTCTGTTGTATTATCTTAATGATGGTGCAGTTTTCACATGCAAATATATATATATGCAGGTAAAGAAAGTTAAACAAATTATCATATATTATTGGTTTTATTAGTTGTATTTTTAATTCAGTTTTACCGTTTAAGTATTGCACTGGTGGACGTTATTACTGAAAAAGCAGAAGCTTATCCACCTACTTACACTTGTGTATCTATATATATATATATCTATATATATATAGATATATATGTATATTCAAAGACCTTCGACCATATATATATATATATGTTTATGTATATATACATATATATATATATATATATATATACTGTATATACACATGGTCGAAGGTCTTTGAAACTAAAAGTTGTGTCCCTGGTGTGTCCAAACTAATGGGCTAAACTGAAAACCATTAACAAGTTCATTTATTAGCTTTAATTGTGTGAGGTTTATTATTTCCCATCTGTGTTTCTCGTCCGGTTTACACACTTTATCATGTTCAAGATGACCCCATTCGCCCTCAGGCTGCCAGTAAAAAGCGCCCGAGGTAAGGACAAAAAAGACGTAGAGTCTCCTCTGCACCAGATGCTTTTGGTCGATTTAGTCGCAATGAGTTAGAAGTTTGCATGAGCCGCAGGGATTCTTATTATAAACTTGTTATATAAGTGAAATCAAGATTATCTTCATTATTTAAACACATCAGATGGCTTTAAAAAACAAGTTCAGTCGTGGTACTTCGTATAAATATCAAGGAGATAAACTCAAACTGTCAAAATTCTTAAGAAAACTTAATATATTTGGAAGGCAAAACAATTACTTTGATGGGTTCATGTTGAGACGAATCATGAAACCTTGACTTGAAATCCCAGAGTAGAGATAATAAGTCAGATTTAATTCTTCTTGAAAAAATGTTTGAAAAACAAACAAGTCAATTTTTCGATTTGAATATTTATCTCATGAAAAAATAGAAAAAAATAACTGTCAAAAGTGGTTTATGCATCTGCCTCACAGCAAGAAGGTTGCTGGTTCATTCAGCTGCGTCCAGCACTCCAGTTTCCTCAGACAGTCCAAGAATATATTAGGATAATTTCTGCCAATTCTAAATCGTCTGTCATTAGGTGTGAATTTTCGTTTGTCTCCCTTTGCTATGATAAGGGCATACTTAGTGAGTAAATAAGTTGGAATTGGCTAAGCACCTTTCTCAGACCAGGGTTACAAAGAGCTTATACAATCGAAAACAATTCACAGTTAAAATACATAAAACAAGCAGTGAAAGGTGGATGTCATCAGAAAAAATGTGATAAGAAACATCAGGATATCTCTGAATTATTTTACCCAGCGGAGTCAAGTACAGTAAAATTAAAAAAGGACCCAAAACAGAACCTTGAGGGACTCCACACAACAGATCCGCTGATAGAAAATAAATGGTTAATTTTGAACCTAAGGCATAGGCACAGTTTTGTACAATCATCTGATAACAATGACCAACACTGTTCACACATTGAATATCAGATCGATCGATCCATCGATCCATCGATCCATCGATCCATCCATCCATCCATCCATCCATCCATCCATCCATCCATCCATCCATCCATCCATCCATCCATCCATCCATCCATCCATCCATCCATCCATCCATCCATCCATCCATCCATCCATCCATCCATCCATCCATCCATCCATCCATCCATCCATCCATCCGTCCATCCGTCCATCCATCCATCCATCCATCCATCCAACTATATATTCAAATATTCAGTGGAAACTAGTTTATGTAAAAATACATTCTAAATTGAAATGGAAATGTTGTGTACATTTGTGTGAACATTTTGCATTGTGTTGATACATAGAATAATAATTTATCAGAATTTGACTTTCCTCAATTATTTGACTCATTTATATAACTTGTTCGCTGCCTTTCAATGGCAATGAGGAAAAAAAACAAGCATTAATATAAAACACTGTCTTTTGGTAACTTTATAAAAAAACGTTTTTTTGTACAGAAGCATTTGTGTGAGTTAAAGTAAATTGTTCTGGCCTCGGTAGAGCGTATCTCTAAAGAAACAAACAAACCAAACAATTGCTTTGCCGACACAGACTGATGTCGGTCAAGCTGTGTCAAGAATTTTCGAAAATGTGCGAAAGGTTTTAGTCATTGTGTTTGGATGATTGTACAAACTTTAGTGTAAGAAATGTTGCAAGCCTCACAACAAAAAAAGTGTTTTATAAATTGTTTGGATACATAGAATACAGTATATAAAAAAAAGATAAACTTTATAAACACATTGTCCCAGGGTCAAGGTGACCCGGAGGCCCGAAAATAAATGTGTTTGACTTCCATAACTACATATGCAGTGCTGGAGGTCATTTACCTCGACCCATATGGGTCACCATGACCCTGAGATAACACAAATGTTAAGAACATGACGTTTTTCTATTCAGTCCTACTGTGTGAAAGCATTTGTAAAAGTGTGAGTTAAAGTCAATTGTCTTGTCTTTGGTAGAGAAAGTTAAAGAAATTAAGATATTTTTTATAAATTGTGTTACTGTTTGCAGTTTGCATTCTCATTTGTAAATGTTTCAGTTAAAGTCAGTTGAAGAGCTTGTTTGTAAGACATTTAGTACTTAGTTTTCTACTGACAATTGTGAAATTGTTTTGGCGACACTGGCTGATGTTGTTCAAATTGTGTGGGTTTTAAAATGTGACGGAGAAATTAAAATACTCTAAATTCTTTCCAGAATCACAATTAAAGAAATATTTTATAATAAGTTTTATACTCTTGCACTTTCCAGGAATTTCAAAATGTTTAATTATCTATATTTATTTCAACAGTTTATTTTAGTGTCTAAACAAGAAGGATCTGTTTCGCCTGCAGTTAATACAAAACTCTGAGAAATCTTACCCGCTCTAGTAGAAGAACTCACATTTCTCCGATCCTTAAAACTCTTCACTGGCTTCCAGTTTCTTTCAGGATCAACTTTAAAATTCTGGTTCTTTCAGATCTATTCATGGTCAGACCTTCCATCAGTGATCTGATCCAGACTTACACCCCAGCTCGGGCTCTGAGGTCTGTGGATCAGAATCTACTGATGGTTCCTGAACATGCTTCCGGACCAGAGGGGAGAAATCCTTCCAGACTGTTGCTCCTAAGCTTTGGAAGGATCTCTGTGTTTGATGATCTACTGACTCCTTCAAGAAAAATCTTAAGACATTTTTATTTGTGCTTTTCCCTGATTTTGTGGGACTCCCGTGATTCTCTTTTGTTTCTTGGACTTTTATAGAATAAATTTGATTCTGATTGTTAAAGCTCTTTGTGACCCTGTTCTGCAAAAGTAGCTTCATAAATAACCTTTACTCTACTTACTTACTATATTGTCATGAAAACATACGTCTAACCTACAACCCGACTCATCTCCACTCACTTGTGGGACTTCTTGCCCTCCGCTCCTCCTGGTCCAGAACCACAGTCGTGGGCCTGGATGATGAAGGTGTATTCCTTCTGCAGCTCGCAGTCCACCAGGCCTCGCGCCCTCAGCTGACCCTCGCCGGACGTTCCATTGAGCACCACGGCCTCGAACGGAGCCTCGGAGTCGTGGATGTTGAACGCACAGATCTCCCCTGCAGGCGGAGAGGAAACACATGAGGATGAATATTAAATATGCCATGAGTTCAATTATTTTTTTCTTTTCTTTTTTCGGTTAAATTTTTAACTATAAACAAACTATTTTCAACTGTAATCAAACAATTTTTTAAACTATAATCAAACAATTTTCAACTATAATCAAAGATTTTCAACTATAATCAAACTAGTTTAAACTATAATAGAACAAATGTCTAGTGTAATCAAACAATTTTCAACTGTAATCAAACAATTTTCAACTATAATCAAACAATTTTCAACTAAAATAAAACAATTTTCAACTAAAATCAAACAATTTTCAACTATAATCAAACAATTTTCAACTGTAATCAAACAATTTTCAACTATAATCAAACAATTTTCAACTATAATCAAACAATTTTCAACTATAATCAAACAATTTTCAACTGTAATCAAACAATTTTCAACTATAATCAAACAATTTTCAACTATAATCAAACAATTTTCAACTATAATCAAACAATTTTCAACAATAATCAAACAATTTTCAACTGTAATCAAACAATTTTCAACTATAATCAAACAATTTTCAACTATAATCAAACAATTTTCAACTGTAATCAAACAATTTTCAACTATAATCAAACAATTTTCAACTATAATCAAACAATTTTCAACTAAAATCAAACAATTTTCAACTAAAATCAAACAATTTTCAACTATAATCAAACAATATTCAACTAAAATCAAACATTTTTCAACTATATTCAAACAATTTTCAACTTTAATCAAACAATTTTCAACCATAATCAAACATTTTCAACTGTAATCAAACAATTTTCAACTATAATCAAACAATTTTCAACAATAATCAAACAATTTTCAACTGTAATCAAACAATTTTCAACTATAATCAAACATTTTCAACTATAATCAAACAATTTTCAACTAAAATAAAACAATTTTCAACTAAAATCAAACAATTTTCAACTATAATCAAACAATTTTCAACTGTAATCAAACAATTTTCAATCGTAATCAAACAATTTTCAACTATAATCAAACAATTTTCAACTAAAATCAAACAATTTTCAACTATAATCAAACAATTTTCAACTAAAATCAAACAATTTTCAACTACAATCAAACAATTTTCAACTATAATCAAACAATTTTCAACTATAATCAAACATTTTTCAACTATATTCAAACAATTTTCAACTTTAATCAAACAATTTTCAACTATAATCAAACATTTTCAACTGTAATCAAACACTTTTCAACTATAATCAAACAATTTTCAACAATAATCAAACAATTTTCAACTATAATCAAACATTTTCAACTATAATCAAACAATTTTCAACTATAATCAAACAATTTTCAACTGTAATCAAACAATTTTCAACTATAATCAAACAATTTTCAACTATAATCAAACAATTTTCAACTAGAATCAAACATTTTTCAACTATATTCAAACAATTTTCAACTTTAATCAAACAATTTTCAACTATAATCAAACATTTTCAACTGTAATCAAACACTTTTCAACTATAATCAAACAATTTTCAACAATAATCAAACAATTTTCAACTATAATCAAACATTTTCAACTATAATCAAACAATTTTCAACTATAATCAAACAATTTTCAACTGTAATCAAACAATTTTCAACTATAATCAAACAATTTTCAACTATAATCAAACTATTTTCAACTACAACCAAACTATTTTCAACCAAATCAAACTATTTTCAACTATAATCAAACAATTTTTTAACTGTAATCAAACAATTTTCAACTATAATCAACAATTTTCAACTATAATCAAACAATTTTCAACTATAATCAAACAATTTTCAAATATAATCAAACAATTTTCAACTATAATCAACAATTTTCAACTATAATCAAACAATTTTCAACTATAATCAACAATTTTCAACTATAATCAAACAATTTTCAACTGTAATCAAACAATTTTCAACTGTAATCAAACACTTTTCAACTATAATCAAACAATTTTCAACTATAATCAAACTATTTTCAACTACAACCAAACTATTTTCAACCAAATCAAACAATTTTCAACTGTAATCAAACAATTTTCAACTATAATCAAACAATTTTTTAACTGTAATCAAACAATTTTCAACTATAATCAACAATTTTCAACTATAATCAAACAATTTTCAACTATAATCAAACAATTTTCAAATATAATCAAACAATTTTCAACTATAATCAACAATTTTCAACTATAATCAAACAATTTTCAACTATAATCAACAATTTTCAACTATAATCAAACAATTTTCAACTATAATCAAACAATTTTCAAATATAATCAAACAATTTTCAACTATAATCAACAATTTTCAACTATAATCAAACAATTTTCAACTATAATCAAACAATTTTTTAACTGTAATCAAACATTTTTTTCAACTATTATCAAACAATTTTCAACTATAATCAAACTATTTTTCGAACATAAATATTCATCAGAAATCCAACTCAAATAATCACATGGCGTCATGGAAACAAACAGATTGTTGTCCAGAACACCCACATGAAAAATGAATTTCTAAAAAACATGATCCGCTTTAATACTTTTAAAAACCAAGAATAAAAAAAACCCCTAACAAGGCACTTGTGAGATTCTTCAATTGTTGAAAATGAAATGTCTTTTTATTCGCTTTAATGAGCTCATTTCTTCGGGGTCGGCCATTACTGAGCAAACCAGGCGGGAAATCGAATCCGTTGGTCCTGAAGGTCTGCGACTTCTTGTTGAATAAAAAAAGAAGTGTTTATAGAGGAGAGCTGAGGTGGCACAAAGTTTCCATCCCGGCGCAGTCACCTTCAGTTCCTATTACCTCGTAATGTGGAACACAAACCCAGATACAGTCGAGGCGTCGCCGCAGAAACCGGAGCTTTACACGACGGATCAGAGCTCGGATTCCTCGCCATGATCCCTTCGACTTCCTGTCTAATTGCTCTTGTGGAACCATTCAAGGACACCGTGACTAACAAAAATGCACGTCTTTTTTAAGTCTTTCTTTGACCTAAATTCTGCTGTTTAATGTTGTTTTCACTGCAGTGCAAATGTGCTTTTCATTCCCCCGACTCTACTATTGCCTTCATGAATAAACATACATAAACATTCTTACTACCACTCGTGGATAGTTGTCTACAGTAGCGTGGAACCTTGTGGAGAAATATTTGAATTTATTTTAAAATGACAAAACTGAAAGGAAATGTATTTGTTTAATCTTAAAAATAAATTAAGGAATATATCCTTCTACGGTGGCTGGGAGGGTAAGTTTCCGTGGTTTTAGAGTTTGTTAATGTGTTTCAAGTTTTAGTAGTTTTGTTACTAGTGTTTGTAAATGCGTTTCAAGTTTTTGTAGTTTTGTTACTAGTGTTTATAAATGTGTTTCAAGTGTTTGTAGTGTTGTTACAAGTGTTTGTAAGTGTTTGTAGTTTTGTTACTAGTGTTTGTAAATGTGTTTCAAGTTGTTGTAGTGTTGTTACTAGTGTTTTTAAATGTGTTTCAAGTGTTTGTAGTGTTGTTACTAGTGTTTGTAAGTGTTTGTAGTTTTGTTACTAGTGTTTGTAAATGTGTTTCAAGTGTTTGTAGTGTTGTTACTAGTGTTTGTAAGTGTTTGTAGTTTTGTTACTAGTGTTTGTAAATGTTTGTAGTTTTGTTACTAGTGTTTGTAGATGTGTTTCAAGTTGTTGTAGTGTTGTTACTAGTGTTTTTAAATGTGTTTCAAGTGTTTGTAGTGTTGTTACTAGTGTTTGTAAGTGTTTGTAGTTTTGTTACTAGTGTCTGTAAATGTGTTTCAAGTGTTTGTAGTGTTGTTACTAGTGTTTTTAAATGTGTTTCAAGTGTTTGTAGTGTTGTTACTAGTGTTTGTAAGTGTTTGTAGTTTTGTTACTAGTGTTTGTAAATGTGTTTCAAGAGTTTGTAGTGTTGTTGCTAGTGTTTGTAAATGTGTTTCACATGTTTGTAGTGTTGTTGCTAGTGTTTGTAAATGTGTTTCAAGTGTTTGTAGTGTTGTTACTAGTGTTTGTAAGTGTTTGTAGTTTTGTTACTAGTGTTTGTAAATGTGTTTCAAGAGTTTGTAGTGTTGTTGCTAGTGTTTGTAAATGTGTTTCACATGTTTGTAGTGTTGTTGCTAGTGTTTGTAAATGTGTTTCACATGTTTGTAGTGTTGTTGCTAGTGTTTGTAAATGTGTTTCAAGTGTTTGTAGTGTTGTTACTAGTGTTTGTAAAGGTGTTTCAAGTGTTTGTAGTTTTGTAACTAGTGTTTGTAAATGTGTTTCAAGAGTTTGTAGTGTTGTTAGTAATGTTTGTAAATGTGTTTCAAGTGTTTGTTGTGTTGTAACTTGTGTTTGTAAATGTGTTTCAAGTGTTTGTAGTGTTGTTACTAGTGTTTGTAAATGTGTTTCAAGTGTTTGTAGTGTTGTTACTAGTGTTTGTAAATGTGTTTCACGTGTTTGTAGTGTTGTTACTAGTGTTTGTAAATGTGTTTCAAGTGTTTGTAGTGTTGTTACTAGTGTTTGTAAATGTGTTTCACGTGTTTGTAGTGTTGTTGCTAGTGTTTGTAAATGTGTTTCAAGTGTTTGTAGTGTTGTTACTAGTGTTGCAAATGTATTTTAAGTTTTTGTTAATTTCGTTGAGCATTTGCGAACTTGTTTCAGAGTTTGTAAATATGTTTAGTTTGTGAATGTGTTTGTAGAGTTTGTTATTTTCTTTCTAGTATTTGAAAATGTGATTCAAGCTTTTGGTAATGAGTTTCAAATGTTTATAAATTTGTTTGAAAGGTTTGTTAATGTGTTTTCAGTGTTTGTAAATGTGTTTGAAGGGTTTGTCAATGTGTTTCAACTGTTTGTAAATGTGTTTGAAGGGTTTGTAAATGTATTTCAAGTGATTTTTAATGTGTTTCAATTGTTTGTTCATATGTTTCAAGGGTTTAACATGTGTTTCAAGTGTTTGTAAATGTATTTCAAGTGATTTTTAATGTGTTTCAATTGTTTGTTCATATGTTTCAAGGGTTTCAAATGTGTTTCAAGTGTCTGTAAATATGATTTAATGGTTTGTAAATGTGTTTCAAGTCTTTTAAAATGTGTTTCAAGTGTCTGTAAATATGTTTTAATGGTTTGTAAATGTGTTTCAAGTCTTTTAAAATGTGTTTCAAGGGTTTGTAAATGTTTTCAAGCATTTTTATGTGTTTGAAGTTATCGTTAATGTGTTTCAAATATTTGTAAATGTGTTTTCAAGAGTTTGTAAATGTCTTCATATGTTGTTTCAAAAGTTTTTGTTCATTTCTTTCAGAATACTTTCGTTTGGAGAGTTTGTTAATGTGTTTCGAGTGTTTTCTTACAGGGTTGTTTATTTGTTTCAGGATTTGTGAATTTGTTTTACAAGTCGGTAAATGTGTTTCTATTTTTTATAAATGTGTTTCAAGTTGAAAAGAGTTTTTTAAATCGTTTTTTATTATTTTTCAAGATTTTATAAATTATTTTTAAGTGAAGAAAAATATAAGCAATCAATGATTTAATCATTTTTTAAAGGTGTGTTTATTCGATTATTTTTGACAAATGTTTAAATTTTGACATTTTGACATTTTGAATTTTGAGCAGAGAAACATCAACTGCCAACTTTTGCTTCCTGCCTCGTGATCCAACATCCAATCATGACGTCTTCGTCCAGGTCTCCGTGAATGAAGTCACTGAGCACCAGACCTGAGAGTGAAAATCTATTTAACTCGGGATCAAAGCGCTGACAATAGCAAAGAGTGGAATCCATCTCATGTGTGGCAAGTATGAGCCGTTCAGTTTCTTCTTTTATTTCAGGAAGATTTGCTGTTCCGGCACCTACTGGGATTCAGGAAATCACTTAAACCGTCGGGCTCACACTCTGACCCGCGACGGCTAATTGCACTGATATCACTTAAACTAACAGCGAGGGCTAAATTGGATTCCCGGAACAGCTTTGTCTGCACATTGCTGCTGGCAACTTGTGATAAGAGCAACTTTATTTTCCCTCCACCTTCCATCACCTCTCGAGCGGCTCCGTCATAATCCCAGAGCGCCTCGTTTTTTTCTTCTCCTTCTCTACTCACATTCTCCACAGTCGGAGTCACAAGGAGGAAACGAGGGAAGAGAGCGATGTCGAAAACAATGACTTATCAGAGTTAAATGACCCTATAGGTCGAACAGAAACTGAACTTTGAACTGTTGGACTTCATCCAACAGGAAGCAACAGCCAAGCAAGAAATGAAGAAAATTGAGTTTTTACTTTAGGGTTAAATATACAATTTTCGAGTATAATCAAAAATTTAAACTGTAATCAAACATTTTTCAACTATAATCAAACAATTTTCAATTATAATCAAACCATTTTCAACTGAAATCAAACAATTTTCAACTATAATCAAACAATTTTCAACTGAAATCAAACAATTTTCAACTATAATTAAACAATTTTCAACTATAATCAAACAATTTTCAACTGAAATCAAACAATTTCAACTGAAATCAAACAATTTTCAACTGAAATCAAACAATTTTCAACTATAATCAAACAATTTTCAACTGAAATCAAACAATTTTCAACTATAATCAAACAATTTTCAACTATAATTAAACAATTTAACTGAAATCAAACAATTTTCAACTGACATTAAACAACTTTCAACTATAATCCAAACATTTTGAACTATAATCAAACTATTTTCAACTGAAATCAAACAATTTTCAACTGAAATGAAACAATTTCAACTATAATCAAACAATTTTCAACTATAATCAAACAATTTCAACTATAATCAAACAATTTCAACTATAATCAAACAATTTCAACTATAATCAAACAATTTTCAACAATAATCAAACAATTTTCAACTATAATCAAACAATTTCAACTATAATCAAACAATTTTCAACTATAATCAAACAATTTTTAACTATAATCAAACAATTTCGACTATAACCAAACAATTTTCAACTATAATCAAACAATTTTCAACTATAATCAAACAATTTCAACTATAATCAAACAATTTTCAACTATAATCAAACAATTTTCAACTATAATCAAACAATTTCAACTATAATCAAACTATTTTCAATTATAATAAAACAATTTTCAACTATAATCAAACAATTTCAACTATAATCAAACAATTTTCAATTATAATAAAACAATTTCAACTATAATCAAACTTGTGATAAGAGCAACTTTATTTTCCCTCCACCTTCCATCACCTCTCGAGCGGCTCCGTCATAATCCCAGAGCGCCTCGTTTTTTTCTTCTCCTTCTCTACTCACATTCTCCACAGTCGGAGTCACAAGGAGGAAACGAGGGAAGAGAGCGATGTCGAAAACAATGACTTATCAGAGTTAAATGACCCTTTAGGTCGAACAGAAACTCAACTGTTGGACTTCATCCAACAGGAAGCAACAGCCAAGCAAGAAATGAAGAAAATAGAGTTTTCCTTTAGGGTTAAATATACAATTTTCGACTATAATCAAACAATTTTCAATTATAATAAAACCATTTTCAACTGAAATCAAACAATTTTCAACTGAAATCAAACGATTTTCAACTATAATCAAACAATTTTCAACTAAAATTAAACAATTCAATTGAAATCAAACAATTTTCAACTGAAATCAAACAATTTTCAACTATAATCAAACAATTTTCAACTGAAATCAAACACTTTTCAACTATAATTAAACAATTTTCAACTATAATCAAACAATTTTCAACTGAAATCAAACACTTTTCAACTATAATTAAACAATTTTCAACTATAATCAAACAATTTTCAACTGAAATCAAACAATTTTCAACTGACATTAAACTATTTTCAACTATAATCAAACAATTTTCAACTGAAATCAAACAATTTTCAACTGACATTAAACTATTTTCAACTATAATGAAACAACTTACAACTATAATCCAAACATTTTGAACTATAATCAAACTATTTTCAACTGAAATGAAACAATTTTCAACTGAAATGAAACAATTTCAACTGTAATCAAACAATTTTCAACTGAAATCAAACAATTTTCAATTGTAATCAAACAATTTTCAACTATAATCAAACAATTTTCAACTATAATCAAACAATTTCAACTGTAATCAAACAATTTCAACTATAATCAAACTTGTGATAAGAGCAACTTTATTTTCCCTCCACCTTCCATCACCTCTCGAGCGGCTCCGTCATAATCCCAGAGCGCCTCGTTTTTTTCTTCTCCTTCTCTACTCACATTCTCCACAGTCGGAGTCACAAGGAGGAAACGAGGGAAGAGAGCGATGTCGAAAACAATGACTTATCAGAGTTAAATGACCCTTTAGGTCGAACAGAAACTCAACTGTTGGACTTCATCCAACAGGAAGCAACAGCCAAGCAAGAAATGAAGAAAATAGAGTTTTTACTTTAGGGTTAAATATACAATTTTCGACTATAATCAAAAATTTAAACTGTAATCAAATAATTTTCAACTATAATCAAACAATTTTCAACTATAATCAAACCATTTTCAACTATAATCAAACTATTTTCAACTGAAATGAAACAATTTTCAACTATAATCAAACAATTTTCAACTATAATCAAACTATTTTCAACTGAAATGAAACAATTTTCAACTATAATCAAACCATTTTCAACTATAATCAAACAATTTTCAACTATAATCAAACACTTTTCAACTATAATCAAACCATTTTTAACTTTAATAAAACAATTTTCAACTGAAATAAAAAAAAAAATCAACTATAATCAAACCATTTTCAACTAAAATCAAACTATTTTCAACTGTAAAGTTTGCCTTTAGGGTGAAATATGCTGAAAGGACCATCAGGAAGATGCAAAACCTTTGTCTATTATAGCTTTAAATAAACCAAGAACAACAAGAAGACACCAAACACTCGAGGAGTGCACTTCCAGCGCCGAAGAGAGCTGACGGAGTACGAGGAGAAAGTGAAGAAGCCCTTCAGCAGAGGAGGAACAGATGTGCTGGTACTTGGCTGTGATCTTGCAGATGCTAGTTAAGTTAAAGTGTTAAACTGTGAGCTGATGATGTGTCTTTTAACTGTTGGATTGATGGTCACTGTGGTCGTCTGGTGGTACATGTGTCAACTAATACTGACAGTACTAGACATTACTTACATACCTTTTTCTTTCTTTTAAGTAGGATTTGATCATTTGATTGTGTGATGGAGATGAACACCAGACTAGCAGCAAGTTTTAATGTCTTAATATATGACACATTGTTATTATTACAGTATATTTGTATTTATATATATTAACAAATCATTTTACAAAAGCATTTAACTCTATTCAAAATAAGTTTTAGCTATTTAAGACTTTTATTAAATTCAATCAAACGATTGATGTACTATATACTGTATATATATATATACAATTTTCAACTGTATTCAATGAACTTTTAACTGTAATCAAACAATTTTTAATTATAATCCAACAATTTCAACTATAATAAAACCATTTTTAACTATAATCAAACAATTTTCAATTATAATAAAACAATCTTCAACTATAATCAAACAATTTTCAATTATAATAAAACAATCTTCAACTATAATCAAACAATTTTCAATTATAATAAAACAATTTTCAATTATAATAAAACAATCTTCAACTATAATCAAACAATTTTCAATTATAATAAAACAATTTTCAATTATAATCAAACAATCTTCAACTATAATCAAACAATTTTCAACTATAATCAAACAATTTTCAACTATAATCAAACAATTTTCAACTATAATAAAACAATCTTCAACTATAATCAAACAATTTTCAACTATAATCAAACAATTTTCAACTATAATCAAACAATTTTCAACTATAATCAAACAATTTTCAATTATAATAAAACAATCTTCAACTATAATCAAACAATTTTCAACTATAATCAAACAATTTTCAATTATAATAAAACAATCTTCAACTATAATCAAACAATTTTCAACTATAATAAAACAATCTTCAACTATAATCAAACCATTTTCAACTATAATCAAACAATCTTCAACTATAATAAAACAATCTTCAACTATAATCAAACAATTTTCAACTATAATCAAACAATTTTCAACTATAATCAAACAATTTTCAACTATAATCAAACAATTTTCAATTATAATAAAACAATCTTCAACTATAATCAAACAATTTTCAACTATAATCAAACAATTTTCAATTATAATAAAACAATCTTCAACTATAATCAAACAATTTTCAACTATAATAAAACAATCTTCAACTATAATCAAACCATTTTCAACTATAATCAAACAATTTTCAACTATAATCAAACCATTTTCAACTATAATCAAACAATTTTCAACTATAATCAAACAATTTTCAACTATAATCAAACCATTTTCAACTGTAATCAAACAATTTTCAACTATAATCAAACAATTTTCAACTATAATCAAACAATTTTCAACTGTAATCAAACAATTTTCAACTATAATCAAACAATTTTCAACTGTAATCAAACAATTTTCAACTATAATCAAACAATTTTCAACTATAATCCAAACATTTTCAACTATAATCAAACTATTTTCAACTGAAATGAAACAATTTTCAACTATAATCAAACAATTTTCAACTATAATCAAACTATTTTCAACTGAAATGAAACAATTTTCAACTATAATCAAACAATTTTCAACTATAATCAAACCATTTTTAACTTTAATAAAACAATTTTCAACTGAAATAAAAAAATAAATCAGGGGGGTTAAATATACAATTTTCGACTATAATCAAAAATTTAAACTGTAATCAAATAATTTTCAACTATAATCAAACAATTTTCAACTATAATCAAACCATTTTCAACTAAAATCAAACTATTTTCAACTGTAAAGTTTGCCTTTAGGGTGAAATATGCTGAAAGGACCATCAGGAAGATGCAAAACCTTTGTCTATTAGAGCTTTAAATAAACCAAGAACAACAAGAAGACACCAAACACTCGAGGAGTAAACTTCCAGCGCCGAAGAGAGCTGACGGAGTACGAGGAGAAAGTGAAGAAGCCCTATTATAATCAAACAATTTTCAACTATAATCAAACAATTTTTAACTATAATCAAACAATTTTCAACTATAATCAAACAATTTTTAACTATAATCAAACAATTTTCAACTATAATCAAACAATTTTCAACTATAATCAAACAATTTACAACTATAATCAAACAATTTTTAACTATAATCAAACAATTTTCAACAATAAATAAGCGTTTTTTTTTAGACAAAATGAAGGTCTTGTTGGGTAAAAAAAAAACGATACTCAAGACAGAAATACTAAATAAATAATAAGTTGTCATTTATCTTAAATTTGAAGCACAAAGAACGAGATTGAAATAAAAAGTACAAAAATCATGTTATTTTTAGACAGAGTGAACGACCCTGCAACTATTTGTCAGCGTCTTTTATCCACATCACTCTCTCTGCTGCTCACATTTAACTTTCCTCGTGGGCATCGTTACATTTTCATTTAATCAAGTCTAAATTAATGACTGCCAATTAGCTTCGGTGCCGACGCCAGCTCAGGACCCGAGCGTCCGTCCCGCTCGTGTCAGAAGTCACGGCGGCGCCGGAACACCTCGTGGGAATCTGGCCGGCGTTCAAACACCACCGTCTTTAAGGACACGGAGCTCATTATCAGCCGGAGCGTTCGAGGATTCACTGGCGACGACCGCTCGCTATTTTCATCTATAATTAAACAATTTCCAACTATAATCAAACAATTTTCAATCGTAATCAAACAATTTTCAATCGTAATCAAACAATTTCAACTGTAATCAAACAATTTTCAATTATAATCAAACAATTTTCAACTATAATCAAACAATTTTCAACTATAATCAAACAATTTTCAACTATAATCAAACAATTTTCAACTATAATCAAACAATTTTCAACTATAATCAAACAATTTTCAACATTAATCAAACAATTTTCAAATATAATCGAACAATTTTCAACTATAATCAAACAATTTTCAACTATAATCAAACAATTTTCAACTATAATCAAACAATTTCCAATTATAATCAAACAATTTTCAACTATAATCAAACAATTTTCAACTATAATCAAACTATTTTCAACTATAATCAAACAATTTTCAATTATAATCAAACAATTTTCAACTATAATCAAACAATTTTCAACTGTAATCAAACAATTTTCAACTATAATCAAACAATTTTCAATCGTAATCAAACAATTTTCAACTATAATCAAACAATTTTCAACTATAATCAAACAATTTTCAACTATAATCAAACAATTTTCAACTGTAATCAAACAATTTTCAACTATAATCAAACAATTTCCAACTATAATCAAACAATTTTCAACTTTAATCAAACAATTTTCAACTATAATCAAACAATTTTCAACTTTAATCAAACAATTTTCAACTATAATCAAAAAAAATTCTACTATAATCAAACAATTTTCAACTATAATCAAACAATTTTCGACTATAATCAAACAGCAGCACGAGGACGATCGGGGGGCCACAGCGCATCGGGGGGTCACCCCGGTCCTTATCAAAGCAGAGCCTCTTCGATCATCTCCGGCGGGCGTCACACGGAGGTTGCAGGTTCTAAGACGCTGATTACCGAGCGAGAGAAGTTAGAAGTGGAAACATCAGGTGAGGGAAGAGAGGAAGGAGGCGAGGAAGAGGGAGATGTGAGGGGAAGATGAAAGCCGGCGATGGGTTGGACGGGAACATCTCCGCCGCCTCGGGGCACATATCCATCCTCCTACTGGAGAGTGACCAAGAGCCCAGACATCAATCCACGCGCACATGCTAACTCGGAGACGCTGCCAGTTTGGCACTTCTAATCAGGCCTGACATGCTTTTCATCCTCTCACTGATGGAGATATCCCACTGACTTGGATGCATCCTGGACTCATCGCCCACATGCTGGCGCCGAAATGCATTTATCCCGTCCCTGGTTGCGCTAATTATTAAATCCACTTAATTTTCACCCTTTTTTTTTCTTTGCTTGACTGATTGTGAACGTTATACCCTTCTTTTCTACCGGCTAGTCTTAGAACTACTACTCTATTCTGCCCTGGTTCTGTTGCGTCTCCACCAGCACAGTTCGTCAAACCGACTGCCAGCCACTGTCGGGACAGACAATGACCTTGTAAAAGGTCATATTTTGAAGTTATTGTAGTTCTTTATTTTGGGGGACATTAATTGTTAACGTTATACCCTTCTTTTCTACCGGCTAGTCTTAGCACTACTACTCTTTTCTGCCCTGGTTCTGTTGCGTCTCCACAAGCTGAGTCAAACCGACTGCCAGCCACTGTTGGGACAGACAATGACCTTGTAAAAGGTCATATTTTGAAGTTATTGTAGTTCTTTATTTTAGTGGACGTTAATTGTTAACGTTATACCCTTCTTTTCTACCGGCTAGTCTTATCACTACTACTCTATTCTGCCCTGGTTCTGTTGCGTCTCCTCCGGCACAGTTGGTCAAACCGACTGCCAGCCACTGTTGGGACAGACAGTGACCTTGTAAAAGGTCACATTTTGAAGTTATTGTAGTTCTTTATTTTAGTGGACGTTAATTGTTAACGTTATACCCTTCTTTTCTACCGGCTAGTCTTAGCACTACTACTCTATTCTGCCCTGGTTCTGTTGCGTCTCCACAAGCCGAGTCAAACCGACTGCCAGCCACTGTTGGGACAGACAATGACCTTGTAAAAGGTCATATTTTGAAGTTATTGAAGTTCTTTATTTTAGTGGACGTTAATTGTTAACGTTATACTCCTTCTTTTCTACCGGCTAGTCTTAGCACTACTACTCTATTCTGTCCTGGTTCTGTTGCATCTCCACAAGCCGAGTCGAACCGACTGCCAGCCACTGTTGGGACAGACAGTGACCTTGTAAAAGGTCATATTTTGAAGTTATTGTAGTTCTTTATTTTGGTGGACGTTAATTGTTAACGTTATATCCTTCTTTTCTACCGGCTTGTCTTAGCACTACTACTCTATTCTGCCCTGGTTCTGTTGCGTCTCCACCGGCACAGTTGGTCAAACCGACTGCCAGCCACTGTTGGGACAGACAGTGACCTTGTAAAAGGTCATATTTTGAAGTTATTGTAGTTCTTTATTTTGGGGGACGTTAATTGTTAACGTTATACCCTTCTTTTCTACCGGCTTGTCTTAGAACTACTACTCTATTCTGCCCTGGTTCTGTTGCGTCTCCACAAGCTGAGTCAAACCGACTGCCAGCCACTGTTGGGACAGACAGTGACCTTGTAAAAGGTCATATTTTGAAGTTATTGTAGTTCTTTATTTTGGGGGACATTAATTGTTAACGTTATACCCTTCTTTTCTACCGGCTAGTCTTAGCACTACTACTCTATTCTGCCCTGGTTCTGTTGCGTCTCCACAAGCTGAGTCAAACCGACTGCCAGCCACTGTTGGGACAGACAATGACCTTGTAAAAGGTCATATTTTGAAGTTATTGTAGTTCTTTATTTTAGTGGACGTTAATTGTTAACGTTATACCCTTCTTTTCTACCGGCTAGTCTTAGCACTACTACTCTATTCTGCCCTGGTTCTGTTGCGTCTCCACCGGCACAGTTGGTCAAACCGACTGCCAGCCACTGTTGGGACAGACAATGACCTTGTAAAAGGTCATATTTTGAAGTTATTGTAGTTCTTTATTTTGGTGGACGTTAATTGTTAACGTTATACCCTTCTTTTCTACCGGCTAGTCTTAGCATTACTACTCTATTCTGCCCTGGTTCTGTTGCGTCTCCACCGGTTCGTCAAACCGACTGCCAGCCACTGTTGGGACAGACAGACTGTGACCTTGTAAATTTTGAATTTTTGAATACATTTTGACCTTGAATTTACGTTGCTTATAGTCTTATCACGATAAACATGCAGTCATGCTTCCTGCGGCGCACAATGAGCTGGAAGGAATGTGCCCGATTAGAGTTTTGTTTCTCGAGGAAATGACCTCACCAAGATATATTCCCGAAGGAGACCTCCTGAGGAATCAATAAAGTTCTACCTTACCTTACCTTACCTTACCTTACCTTATATGGGAGCTGGTCTCCCCGTGCAGGCTATTACATCACGCTCACTGACGGTTTTTTTTGCTGGCTGTGACCGGATTGTCCGGGAGAAAAATTCCCTGACGGACATTTCCGGAGAGTCATGATCGCGACTCCCAACGCAAGAATCAAACTAGCCTATTTTTGAAAAAGGAATCCGAAAAAGAGGAAGGTAGGTTGGTCTGTAAAGTCCTTCTACTGTCCGTGGACCTATTTCTATCTGGTAAGCAACCATTGCCTAGAACATTTTGCAGGGGGCTTTTGCAGGGGGCTTTAGCAGGGGGCTTTTGCAGGGGGCTTTTGCAGGGGGCTTTAGCAACGATGACCCAAACCACCGCGAATAGGTAGCAGTGCCGGTTGACACACAACAGAGTAGGGCTTTAACTGTGTAGGGTTAAAGTGGTAAAAGTTTGCACCTTACAAGCCTTCAGGAAATAAAGAAACCCTCCTAAAAAAGGAACTACAGGAAAACACCTACCAAGACTTGATTATAGCTGACGGGGTAAATGTTTTCCAGGTATGTTCTAATATACCATATACACATAGAAAAAAGGCTCAAAATCCTTTAGCAGTCAAAGTCAAGGGCCCAAAAAATGGCATACTTACCGGACAGGAGAAATAAGACGAAAGTTAACTCTCTTATACTCCCTTACACTGGAACCAGCAACCCTGACACTTCAAACAAGTCTTTAAACCCTTGGGTTATCTCAGGGTCAAGGTGATCCGAATGCCCCGAAAACAAATGTGTTTGTGGTACCCTTTGTGTTTTTTTCGGATTGGCTGTTCGGTTTCATGAACAACAAAAGCAAACGTACAAACTATTGTTCATTCGATATTTTTTACTTTTTCTTGCTGGATGAAGTGAGCGGTTTAATGTTCGGAAACACTTTAGCCGGAACGTTGTTGCCGTCGGAAACCAAACAGCCAATCAGAAACAAGATTACTCCGGCCTCCGTGATTGGTTGGCAGGTAGATGAAGTCGAGCACTCGCAAAAGAGATTTTTGTTGGCTGGAGTCAAAATGACATGCAAACTGCCACATATTCACAGGTGCTCAACATGTCTAACTGCGCGCTCAACAAACAAAGGCACGAATAAAACGCCGTACTTTATAAGTTTCGCTTTGATTTCAGTCGTATATTTTATCACCGACGCAACAAGCCCGACGTCTACTTCACCCGGCGGCGCCGCTCTTGGGGGTCTCACGGATTCTCATTTCATACCACCCCGGAACGCTCCGGGCTGCACCGCAGAGATAGCTCTTCGCTCGAATTGAAAAAAAAAAAAAAACGCTATAATTATGCTCTTCATGAAATTAGCCGGGCCGATGAAAATAACACAATTGAAAAAAGCTGTGCGTACCGGAGATAAGGATTAGAACTAATCAGGCCGACGTGTTCCGACTGGAAGCGAGTGAAACCCGGAGTGGAAGTGTCAGAAGGGAAGGATTTTTAATTAAAGACACGGCTTTTTCTGTCATGCGAGGGTTGACGGGCTGGCGGTGCGTTCACCATGTGTGATATTGTGAGATGATGTAGTTCGCTCCGCCTCTGACACCTCCGCCCCCCCCACCCCCCATCTCTTGTCTTTTTCAGCATTAATTACATTAAAGCCGCTCTCGCAAACTTAATGACATCCTACGTTCTTCATACATAGTTAATAGGTGAGGGACCCGCCCGGGTGTACACCAGTGACGGAGACAAATGGAAAAAAAAAAGAGCAGATGCCGTGGACGGATGTTTGGAATGTGTAACCTGTGATTAACTCTGGCCGAGAATGAATCCAGGTACGACAGGTACGTGGGTTCGCTTGAGAAAGGATCTGAAGGTCGGAAAAAAAAACCATGGAATTTTATTAAATAGAAAAGATAAAAAAAATGAATGAACGTACAGATGTATATCAGTGGAAGGGTTGAAGGGTTGAATTTATTTCATGAAAGTATTTTTTTGGATAAAAATATTTAAAAATGTGTATATTCACATCAAACGAATTTGCTTGTATTGAATAAATGAATTGAATAATTAGAAAATTAAATGAATTTGTTTTTATTGAATTCAATATATATATATTTTTTCAAGCCTTCGGGTCACCTTGACCCTGAGATAACAGAAGTGTTATATATATACTTATCTCTTGTGTTGTCTCTGGGTCAAGGTGATCCAAAGGCCCCCGAAAAAAAACATGTTTGTGGTATCCCTTGTGTTGTCTCTGGGTCAAGGTGATCCAAAGGCCCCCGAAAACAAATACGTTTGTGGTATCTATTGTGTTGTCTCTGGGTCAAGGTGACCCGAAGGCTTGAAAACAAATGTGTTTGTGGTATCTCTTGTGTTGTCTCTGGGTCAAGGTGATCCAAAGGCCCCCGAAAACAAACTTGTTTGTGGTATCCCTTGTGTTGTCTCTGGGTCAAGGTGATCCAAAGGCCCCCGAAAACAAACTTGTTTGTGGTATCCCTTGTGTTGTCTCTGGGTCAAGGTGATCCAAAGGCCCCCAAAAACAAACTTGTTTGTGGTATCCCTTGTGTTGTCTCTGGTTCAAGGTGATCCAAAGGCCCCCGAAAACAAAATTGTTTGTGGTATCCCTTGTGTTGTCTCTGGTTCAAGGTGATCCGAAGGCCCCCGAAAACAAATACGTTTGTGGTATTTATTGTGTTGTCTCTGGGTCAAGGTGACCCGAAGGCTTGAAAACAAATGTGTTTGTGGTATCTCTTGTGTTGTCTCTGGGTCAAGGTGATCCAAAGGCCCCCGAAAAAAAACATGTTTGTGGTATCCCTTGTGTTGTCTCTGGGTCAAGGTGATCCAAAGGCCCCCGAAAACAAATACGTTTGTGGTATCTATTGTGTTGTCTCTGGGTCAAGGTGACCCGAAGGCTTGAAAACAAATGTGTTTGTGGTATCTCTTGTGTTGTCTCTGGGTCAAGGTGATCCAAAGGCCCCCGAAAACAAACTTGTTTGTGGTATCCCTTGTGTTGTCTCTGGTTCAAGGTGATCCGAAGGCCCCCGAAAACAAATACGTTTGTGGTATCAATTGTGTTGTCTCTGGGTCAAGGTGATCCAAAGGCCCCCGAAAACAAACTTGTTTGTGGTATCCCTTGTGTTGTCTCTGGGTCAAGGTGATCCAAAGGCCCCCGAAAACAAACTTGTTTGTGGTATCCCTTGTGTTGTCTCTGGGTCAAGGTGATCCAAAGGCCCCCGAAAACAAACTTGTTTGTGGTATCCCTTGTGTTGTCTCTGGTTCAAGGTGATCCAAAGGCCCCCGAAAACAAATACGTTTGTGGTATCTATTGTGTTGTCTCTGGGTCAAGGTGACCCGAAGGCTTGAAAACAAATGTGTTTGTGGTATCCCTTGTGTTGTCGCTGGGTCAAGGTGACCCGAAGACTTGAAAACAAATTTGTTTGTGGTATCCCTTGAGTTGTCTCTGGGTCAAGGTGAATGACCTCCACCACTGCATATGTATTTATGGTAGCCAGGGTCCTTCACCTGGGTCCAGAGACATTACAAGGGATATCACAAACACATTTGCTTTCTAGGTCACCTTGAAGTTTAATTAATCTTTTTTTTCCACTTATAGCTTTTAAAATTCTGGGTTTTTTTTAGCCTTTTGAAGAAGTTTAAAAATGTTGTCATGATTCTGCCACCAGACAAAACCAAACGAGTAGCAAGATACTTGATCCAGCTGTCAACGGATCATTGGGACACAAGACTGTCACTATCAAACTACCAAGACTATCAAAAAAAAATGAATTGTATTTTTCCAAAAATATTTAAAAAGTAAAACATTTCCCAGTCAATATTCTGATGACACTGATGTACTGAGTGGAAAACAAAGTGAGAGAAGGAGGAGAGTAAAGAGTTAATTCAGGTAGATTATGGACCTAAAATAAAAAAAATAGAAAAAGAGCTAAAATTATACAAATAATACTTATTTAATACATCATACATATGTTTTAAATTTCATTAAAATTGGACATCTTTGAATTTTCAGGGGGTCTTCGTTCAGTCTTTCCTTACAAGTAACATGTAGCTGATTCTGGATATATTTATTATTTATTATATACTAAAATTGGATGTAGTATAATTTTCATAGAGGTATTTAGCCCCCCTTTCTTTTGACATGTAGTCAGTCGTCTACATGCTGACTCACTTGAGTGGATTAAAGTCTATATTTTTAGGATCAGGCTCGAACACTTGTTTATTATCGTCATATTTACTGATTTATTTTAGTCACCAGCACATTGAACTGCAACGATAATAATCCAAAATTGACCATCTGTCTTTAGAAAACCAAAAAAGTGGATTTCATTAAACTACATCCCTCATTCAGTAAATGTTCTATCAAAACAAAAATAAAAAAAAACTACTGTAAAACAAAGTCGTTTTGGAAAAGCTGCTGTGAAGTTAAACCATCTGTTGCCTCATTTTGAAAAGCTGTTAAAAAATATCGAAGCTGTCACAAACAAAACAATCTTGACTAAAGTTAAAACTAATTCATTCAATACATTTTTCCAGCAGAGAAAAATAGAATAAAGTTTCTCACATTGGTTTTTACATAAGTATTATCACTAAACTCAAGAGCTTAGTTTTATTTATTTCAAGCAACACTTAATCCAACCTATACTCACTATAAGTTAAGGATGAATTAACTTTAAGTTAAAAAACACAGATAAATATAAGTGTTTTTTTCTAATATCCACTCGCTAGTTCCAAAAAAATACCTGAATAACCTGAATTTTTTGTACAAAAATCAGTTTACAGAATCATAATTTTCTCTTTTGACTCTAATGTTAAAAAAGTTAAAAAAAACAATAAAATAACTTTTAAAAATGCAGTGGTTTGTACCTATATTCCAATGAAAGCTGAAACTAAAGCGGCACCAAACAGGTTTTTATTTGTCTACTCAAGATTTTTACCCCACATCAATCAAAACTATTTATATAAAAGTTTTTAACCTATGCTCAAATGTTCTGAGAAGTCATAAGAGAAAGGTTTTCAGGTTAAGAATTTGACTGAAGGCTGTGAACTTAAACAAAGTAGAGAGATACAATTTGGAACAATTTTGCTTGTACGAAGAGATTAATACAGAATCTTCTCATCGAATGTCCAATTTTCACTCTGAAGTAAGGACTTGTTTATAGTCCATCGTAAGTTATTGATTATTTAAGAGGCGAGAACAAAGTTAAAACTGGAAAAAAAAAGTCTGGAAAACAATAACAGCTGGTCTTAAATAATCTTTTAAAAAGTTTTTTTTTTTTATGTCATGTCTTATTCAAGTAAAGAAGGTACGTGTCATTTGCGACATTCTCGCACATTTAATTTTCAACTGACACCAAAAATTGTTTTAAAACACAAGCAATCATTAAAATATAGTTAGGCTCATTTTTTCTTTATATTTGCACTTTGTCATCCCTTGCACTTTGTTCTTTATTTGCACTTTGGTCTCTGTTTTATAAAACTATCGTCTTCTGTGAACTGAAAACCCAATTTCCCGAAGGAGATCTTTAGAGGGATTAATAAAGTCTGTCTGTCTGTTTGTGCTTATTCATGCAACAACATTACACTAGGGATTATATGAAGGGAATAAAAACACTGTCTTCCACGAAAATGCTTAAAGTGCATCCCAAAAGTTTTTATCAAGGGACTGAAGTTGCATGAAAATCCATGTTTATATCAGGATTTTTATTGTATTGTCATTTGCTCACATTTTACTTGGCCAGAGAATAAAGTAAACCGGCAATAACCGTCGCTGACAAGAGTACGAGAGAAGAAACAAAAACCTTCCTTATCTTCGGATGTTCCAATTGAAGTGAGAATCTTTTAATCAGCGAAGCTAAAACCAGACGAAATGTGATCACATCCAGCATCCGCAGAAATCAATAGCATCTATTTTCTAAACCTGTTCATGGAAATAACCTCCAGAGTGCGTCCTGGCCCGGGCGAGGCCAGTTGGAGTTCAACGTGTTCAAATATCCGTATCAGAGTTTATGACCCCCATTAATGCCCCGAGGATGATTCCCTGCACAGTTGAGCAACACAATGAAACAAAGAATCGCTCCACTTACACTCGCTTTTGTCCATGTATTGGGTTTATTTGATCTAAGGTCAGCAAAGCAGAACAAATCTAACAGTGACCACGGTGGCGAGGAGACTATCCATCAATTAGTGCTCGGGGAGGTTCTGGACCAGAGAAATACAACCACGAGTACATGTTCATCCTCCTCGTCGCGTTCAATGACCTTTTCAGGAGGAGCCCTTGATGTGATCATAGTTTAGAACACTTGTCTCGAGTCTCAGTTCATCTCTGCAAGTCTCTTGCTTTCAATTGTTTAAACAAAGACTTTTCTTCAACAGGGACTTGTTTTTGGTCATCGACGGTTTTTAAACGCTTTTTATGTTGTCCTTGAAGTAATAGTTCACCTAAAGTTAACACCTCACTCATGTTCTACTCATGTCCACTAGAGGTTTGGGATTATTTTCAGATCAAATGTTCCTTTTTTGAGTAATAAAAGAAAAAAGTAACGCCAAGCTAATGTTGCGACTGAAGCTAACTTGCCTTCGTCTTCATCTTCATCCAAAAAGACACTTAAAAACATCCAAATACTGCTCGTCTGTAACGTCCATCTTGTATTGAAGCCTTGAAAAGAGGAATTGTTCATAATAAAATAAACCAAGTCTATATTTTAAGCTTTATTTTAGCAGAAGATATCAGGCACATCAGTGTAAATATTCTACTAGAACTGACACTTATAATGTGTTTCAATGGTGAGACACTTTTGAGCTGAGAGACTCAGGGGTGTTTCTGCTACAAACAAGCTAAAAATATACAGATTTACTCAAGTTATTTTGGAACAATTTCTCATGTCGATGCTTCAATACAAGAGGGATGTTACAGACGAGCAGTATGGAGGTATTTTGATGTTTTTAAGTGTCTTTTTGGATGAAGACAACTGAGCTCTGGTCGCTACATTAAAATGAACACACATTTTTCTCTATAACTCTAAAAAGAAACAGATTACTCTGAAAATAATTTACAATATGAGTCAAAGTTTGGGTAAACTATGACTTTAACTGCCCTTTTTTTAAAATTGCACTTCCTGTTTAAGCTGGTGTTACATTAAGAGCTGCTATGTTCAGGATCGCAACACAGAACACAAATTCTAATTAACACAACGACAAGAAGAAATAAATTAAACCTGGTAGCGAAAGAAAATAACATGAGGTTATGTTTCTGGTTAAGAAGAACGTCTGAAACGACGACAAATTTTGCAACAAAGCTGAAAAACTGACTTTAAAAATCATAATTGGATTTTATATTGGTCGCGACCGTTAACCCCTTTACAGTTGATTAATAACATGTTTTAATCACAAGAACATGAGACAACAGCTGGAAAAAAGCCGACATTGTGTGGATTTTATATTTTACACTCGTTCATGCAACTATTTGATCTCAATTAATGGTTGAAAATCTTAGATTAAAATGTGAATTGCAATGTAATAATTAGCTTTCGGACATTCTTGGTCAAGGTCAGTTCGTTCCATCAAGAGATATGAAGAAATCTTCCAGACCATTGTTTGTCTTTTACTCAGTTAGGACAAACATAATCAAATATATATATATATACAACTTGTAGGCAGCAAGCAGAGAGAATTCGATCATATTCGTTTTCTCAACTGGATTTCATTATGGGATGGCTAAATCTCTGATAACCTGCTGGTGTCTCGACCGGATTCGATCGAAGGTCACGAGCAAAATCATTTCCCGTTCATCCGCAGACAAGACCTAACAAATCTATTCTATCATTTTTCTACGAGCCGTGTAGGAAGACAGTATGTTGGCGGGTGATAAACTTCACCTTTGTTCGGCTGAAGGAGAAATTGAGTCAAGGTCAGATGTCAGGAACTGTTTCCATCGATCGAATCATTTCAGAAAAGTTCGTTTTTTTTGTGACTTACTAACAAGATTTATTTCTGTTCAACGTAGTTTGTTGCGAATTGAATTTGGTTCAGTGAGATGTTGTGGGCGAGTTTTTCTTTTATGAGGTTTAATGCAATAAAAACATTTACTTAAACTTATATTATTGACATTTAATGTAGATAAAGATGTTTAAATCATCGGAAATTAGAATAAGAAAAAGTTAAAATGCTGAATAATTGTCAAGATCATTCTGCAGAAACTTCTGAGTTCTGAAGATTTGATTGGTTCTGGTAAATTATTGCAATAAGAGAAATCTCTAAGTGATACTTAATAATGAATATATCCTAAGGACTCTGGACCTACGTTTCGTCCTGAGAGGTTTTTTCTCTGAATGTCTTAAATCTGTCATAAGATTGATGTAGCATGAGTGACACGCAGTCGAGGCCTTCAAAGCCAAAGCTTGCTCAGAAGCGTTGACCTACATTTACAGCCTAAATCGAATATATTTGCTCTTGATGTTTTTTTTTCTCCTTTTTATTCTCGTCTTGTTGTGTGTTTTGTCCAGACAATCTATCCACAGCCTTCAGGGTCCACGGCTGGTGCATCAGTGATAGCAATGGGAGTGTGAAAAGATCAGGGTTCAGATTCGTCCCTCAGGCCTACAGTGACCTGAAAACCTTTACAGCCCTGGATTGGTTGATCCTTATATGAGGAAAACATACAGAATCTTCAGATAAACATATGTTTAAGATGGTTTTACTGCCTACAATGTACTTCAGCTTAACATTGCAACAAAAATTCAACATTTTGACAAATTATTCTTATTCTTTTTTCATATTTTCTATAGTGATGATTTATTTTGTACAGTTAGGACACATGTAAAACAGGAAACCTACACTATCATCGCCGGTTAAGTAAATAAAAGTATCCAAAGTAATTTGACAGCCGTGAGACAGACAATTTACAATATTGCAGTTACACTTTTCACACACTAGGGGTAGCCAAAAACACTTCTTTAAATACTATAGATTAGGCCTTTAGGAAGAAAAGTATGGACTTCTATAGGGACATGACAAAAAAAAGATCTCGGGAAGTTAAAAATTATAGCTTGAGAGCCTCCGTAGACTTTCATAAGTATGATGCGAAATCCAAGGCGATTTGCAAAGATGAAATAAAACAGCGAAAAAGACATCTCACGATCAAAAGCGTATATAGAAGTTTTTTAAAGATCTCAAGAAGAAGAAAATCTATAGGATAATCTATATAAGATATTTTTAATGTATTAAGATCGTTTTAACTTCTTGACATCCTTTTTACTTTCAAGATATTTGTTTCTACTTCAGAAGATCCTTTTAACTCCTCAAGAGATATTTTATTTTTACCATTTAGAGATTTTTTTAACTACTAAAAATATTTCATTAACTTATTCAGATATTTTTAACCTCTCAATATATTTTATTAACTTATTAAGAAATTTTTTACCTCTCAATATATACATTTTTTTACTTATAAAGATATTTTTAACCTCTCCATATATTTTATTAACTTATTAAGACATTTTTTACCTCTCAATATATACATTTTTTTTACTTATAAAGATATTTTTAACCTCTCCATATATTTTATTAACTTATTAAGACATTTTTTACCTCTCAATATATACATTTTTTTACTTATAAAGATATTTTTAACCTCTCCATATATTTTATTAACTTATTAAGACATTTTTTACCTCTCAATATATACATTTTTTTACTTATAGAGATATTTTTAACCTCTCCATATATTTTATTAACTTATTAAGACATTTTTTACCTCTCAATATATATATTTTTTTACCTATCGAGATATTTTTTACCTCTCAATATATATATTTTTTACCTATCGAGATATTTTTAACCTCTCAATATATTTTATTAACTTATTAAGACATTTTTTACCTCTCAATATATATATATTTTTACCTATAGAGATATTTTTAACCTCTCAATATATTTAATTAACTTATTAAGACATTTTTTACCTCTCAATATATATATATTTTTTACTTACCAAGATATTTTTAACCTCTCGACATTTTTTTACCTCTCAATATATGTATTTTTTTTACTTACCAAGATATTTTTAACCTCTCAACATTTTTTACCTCTCAATATATATATATTTTTTTACTTAACAAGATATTTATTATAAATATATTTAATTTCTCAATTTTTTTTAATTTCTCAGGATCATTTTGAGATATTGGTTACATCTGAAGCTCTTTTCGACGTCTCTAGATCTTTTACCTTTTAGAGATCTTTTTCACTTCTCTAGATCTTTTTAACTCTGTAGAAAAGCCACTGAAAAAAAGTTATAAAACTCATCCTCTGTTTTACAATTAGAAAGTTTGGTAAACGTGTGTAAGTAATAAGTTATTGATCTTAGACCACATTAGTAGGATCATTCATCTGGTTTATATGCGTTTTGTGATCATTGTAAAAACACAACAAACCCCCCACATACTTCCTGACTTCCTGGCGCAACTCGTGACTGTTTGAAAGTGAAGCAGCAGCTGATCGTTTTCAAAAGAATAATAACTACACTGGTTCGGTGCAGAAAAAGATGGCGTTACAAAGGCCTCGGGTGCGTCGACGCCGACGCTGCTGCGGGCACCGTTTACCTTCAGCAAGTGCAGATGAAAGACGGATGGCAACACTGAGAGCAAATGGGACATGTACAGTGTGTCTCCAGAATACCTGAGATGAAGACATTCAGGTGTCTGCCAGACGTCCCTGGAGACGAGGTGATGTGCACGTCGACTGGAGACGGATGAGATGTGCAGGATTCCGCCTCTCAAGGACTAACAACCTGCGCCATTCAAGTTTATGGGGCTCGTAATACGAAACAATACCAGCGACACTGAAGAAATATTACCGCCATATAACTCTTGAGTATATTCATTACGTCTAAACACTGCCATTATCTACTACTGAATACCTATGAAGACTCGGGACAAATACGGATGAGCCATTAAAAAACAATTAGAGGAGAGAGAGAGAGAAAAAAAAAACTTTGCTCCCTTTATTCATTCAAGCAAAATTAATGTTGTTGTTGCATCTGTGCTGCAGGTTCCCAGCATTCCACAGGAGAACATACTGTTTACGATTATTAATCTTGATCACAGGGACGATTAGAGGGAAATACTTTGAGGTGAAAATGAGATGATTGTTGGGAGTAAGTAGTGATTCATGTTTTAGTGATTCATTGTGTAGTCTTGAAGGATTGGATTCAATCTGCCTCAAGAATCATTACGTTATTAATTACTTTTCAAATGAATGGTGTATTAAAAATCATACTCCTGAGGTTTACGTTTACACATCTCTTTGCAAGCAGATTAACAAGGGAATTGTGTAATAATGTTTACAAAGATCAAGAGATGGACATTTTTTTATGATCAAATATATTCTTTTAAAAAAATATCACATTTGTTTATAGGGGTCCTATAGCCTAAGGCTAGTTAATGGCAAGTATATACATTTCATACCATTTTAAATTCCATCCATGAACTACTACTACGACAACCAAAATGAAACGTAATGAAATTCTGATGCAAAAGTGAATTAAAGAACATGTAAAGTGCACAAAATACACAGAGACTCGTACGAGTTTCCCGGTACAGCTTTCAGCCATGAGAAATAAAGTTATTTAAAAAGCCAATTCTCATTGAATTTACACATTTTCTTGTTGCCCGAGGCAAACGCCTCTTTCAGAAGTTGCTACAGTTTTCTCTACTATTTTCTAAATTAAATGTTATTTAGAGGTTCAGAAACGAACATATCATGTGTTCACATTTTTAAGGAGTTTTGGAATATTGATTCCAGACATTTTAATCGCCATTATTTATGTTTTTATCTCAGAGTCAAGGGGACCCAAAGGCCTGGAAAATAGGGACAACACAAGGGATACCGCAAACAACATTTTTGGGGATCCTTTGGGTCACCTTGAATGAGAGAAAACACAAGGGATACCAGAAATGCATTTATTTCCGGGCATTCGGGTCACCTTGACCAAAAGACAACACGAGGGATGCCACAAACGCATTTGTTTCTCGGCCTTCGGGTCACCTTGACCCAGAGACAGCACAAAGGATACCACAAAAACACATTTGTTTCTGGACCTTCAGGTCACCTTGTCCTGGAGACAACATAAGGGATACCGCAAACACATTTTTTTTAAGGTCTTCAGGTCACTTTGACCCAGATACAATACATGGGATACCACAAACACATTTGTTTTTCGGGCCTTCATGTCACCTTGACCTGAAAACAACATAAGGGATACCACAAACACATTTGTTTCTGGGCCTTCAGGTCACCTTGACCTGAAAACAACATAAGGGATACCACAGACACATTTGTTTTCAGGCCTTTGGGCCACCTTGACCCAGAGACAGCACAGGGATACCACAAACGCATTTGTTTTTTCGGTCTTTGGGTCACCTTGACCCTGAGCTAAAACATAATGGTTCATACATTTTAAGGATAAACAGTAAACCTAATATAGTTCAAAGAGACCCGATGTTATCTTAAAAAGACAATCACAACTAATTTTCCTTCTCATGTCTTTGAGCTGTCGTTGGTTCTAGACTCGACCTCCTGCATAAAAAAAAAACCCATCACTCGTGAAAACCTGTCTCCATGCCTGGCACTAGTATGCAGGCAGGAGAACAGCTCTATTGCTGCGACCATTTATTCTTCTCATCCTCACATTCATTTATTCATGTCGTTGACTCGCGCCATTCCTCAAATTCAGCTCCTTATAAAGTGTCTGTCATCGCAGCCATTTGTCCGCTCACGCCATTCTCTGCCTCCTTCCCCACCTTGCCTGTGATTTTCTTTGCTAAAATTACATTTTCACTTCTTCTATGCCGAGGCTGGAGGACAAAGGAAGGAACGCCGTTTTCTCAAACACATCTTGCTTTTTATACAATTTCAGAAGAAAAAAAACATTTGTCACGTAAAAGACACGAAGCAAACATAACTTTCATGTTATTTTCGATTAGAAAAATCACATTGTGTGAATTCTATGATGGCGCTTTGTGTTTATAAAAGTCAATATTGTTGGGTCAACACTCGCCAACGTAAACATCTTGTGGTCCCTCGACTGTAAATGTTCTCCAGATTTTTCGTCTTTTACTTTTATTTTAGAATAATAAGCCTGGTTTGCGACAGGTCAACAAAATTGGTTCGTGCTGCCAAATTAAATCGTTTTTTATATATATTAAATGTAATGTTTAATCTTTTCCTACTATGACTACTCAAATGACCCCTTGGTGGAACAATCTTATCTTATTATACCTTGCCACATATTTTCTTTCCAATCAACTTCATTTTTCTTAAGTTTTACTCATTAAATACGTTTAATAACTATTAAATATTAAACTATATTATATATACTTCAATAATCTTGTTTTCCAGGCAAAAATAAATACACGTAAGTCTCATACTTTAGTTAAAGTTCAACTTAAGTGTTGATTTAAATGTGTCTTAAATAGATGTTAGACTCTATTGTATCATCAGTGTCTGTTTATACAAAACTCTTTTCATTGAAATATTTACATTACAAAATCATCTTAAGCCCCGCCCACTAAAAATGATTTGTTTTTCTGGAGATTAAATCTTATAACCACACCCACTCTGCCGTGATTGGTCAAGCATCAAGGTGTGTCACTGCACGTCGTAAAGCCACCTCTGAGGAACTCGTTTTATAAACAAAGCGGGGCGTGATTACAGCTGGATGGAGGAGGAGTGAAGCCATCATTACGTCATAATGGACTCCGCTCTTGTAACCCCTTGTTCGCCCAGAATTCAGATGAACTTTACAAAGGAATTAGTTCCAAACATGGTCATGATGAGGTTTCTGCAGAGGAAGACGACAACATTTGAAACATGTGAGTGAGTCAGGAAAGTTGTAGGTCGACACCAGTTGTCCTTTAAAGCCTCGGCGTTGACCCCTGAATGACTGGGACATTCCTGTGTAGCCATACGTCCGGGGCTTCTACGTCCGACCTTGTACGTGACTTATTGGATCCGTTTTTCCTCGGTGGTGGAAAATGAGCAGCTTTTAATGTAGATTTTGACCTTTGACTTCTCCCTCCAGACAATCTTTCGACTACTTAACATGAGCGTTAAGTGTCACGTGTACGGCCGTGTGATTGATAATGAGCGTAACCTCTCTGGCGCTGGTAATTAACTTAATGATCATGGAACAGAAACGGCCCCTACATTTTGGCCCGGTAATGATCAATTGACATACGTTTATAACACCACGAGGACCCGCGAGTACCCCCCCGCCATCCGTCATCACCAGGCCGACTTAGACAATGTCAAACTCTTGATCAGTTTTCCACTGTTCTCCACTTCGCACTCATCTATTCTGCCTCTTGTACGTCTGCCAGGAGGCTAATTAGCTTTAGCACTTTTACAGCCCTTTATATTATCTTTACTGCGGCTTCCCGGCGACGCCACATTAACCGCGGAATCGTGGCCGTCAGCTGTTCCGCCGACAACTCGCCGCCGCTCCGTGGAACACACGGATGCAGACGATGTCAAATCAAACATTATTCGGGGAACAAATTGGTCACTTTATAGTGTTAGATCAAAATTATTATATACGTATACGCCATACTTAAATTAATGCTAAATGATAATCAAAATATAAATTACTTGCTTGATCTAAGAGCGGGAACGTTTGACCTCACATTCACAATCAACATTCCGCTCAGACTGATTCACATTGGTTCAAGGCAGGCTTGGATCAGAATTAGAGATACGACACCGATAATTTGAAACATCTGTTTATCTGCAAATCACACCTTAAATTGTAGATCAAAGAACGAAGCAAGACACACCCGGGAAAGGGGGCCTAAAAGACGGAAGAGAAGATAACCCCCGTCCGAGAACAGTTGAATGATTAGATTACAAGAAGACAAACTAGGATGTCTCTCTGCGATTGATCGTGACACAGGGAACTTGAAAGGACCATTTGGCCGGAAAGAGACGACCTTCCGGATAGGAAATTTGCCATAAATATAGCGATGTGTCTACAGCTCGGGAACTTTTTTGCCCAGGGCTATTGACCTGTACAGTCGCATCCGGTCGATCGTAATTGAAAGCTTGTATTTTGTTTGACTTGGAGCGGCGAATAAACGACCTGTTACACACTCTGGATTGTTCATCTTTCTCCACGACGCAGAGTATAAGACCCGGGACGGAAGTGACGTCGCATTGGAGATACGGAAGTGACTCCAGGTTTTTATTGTTTCAATAGGATGAACTTGCCGGGATATCTGTCAAAGGTTATTATGATGAACCGAAAATGTACTGAAAGTCCATTTAACAACTTGTGTTGCTTTTGAATGTTGTCGTTTTGAATTATAACCTGTTCTTGCAGAACAAAAGAACCAAATCAGTTGATTACACTGATCTAATTGTGGCGGAAGCTCATTAATGGAAGTTCCCAACAATCAGGTGATGAGACTCTTAGATCGTCTTTTGAAGCTCTCGGAGTTTCGAGATACTTCCTATTGTGTGGGCGACTGTGGGTTTCTAATGCAATATATGATGAAATGCTGTGAAATATTTGCTCCGACGATGGGAGGTGATGTTATAGCGAAGCTGCTTTAACTCAAGTGTTGAGAGGGAATTAAAAAAAAATGACCAAATGAGGAATCTCTGTCCGTCTAGTACATGTCGAAGGTTGCACCAGTAAATCAATATTTCAAATCCTTTAATTGGTACAACTGTTCAGTAACACCCTTAAAAGATTAGCAACCTTCCTGTGTTGAAGGGTGCAGCAGGTTTTGTCAGATCAATTTATTAACATTTTTCTTCAATATTTAAGGTATTTATTCATTCATTTTTTCAAATAACTTTTGAACTACCCCTGGCTTTAAATATACCTTGTCTGTAAAAGTGTACACAAGTCCACCTCTGCATAGTATTGTATCCTGTTTTACAATACAGGAAAACAAAAAAGAAAGACAGTATATAGATCAACGAATAAAACATTTACTGACTTGAACCATTTGATAGTGAAAAAAAATAAATTATAAACTCAATTCATAGTAGGGGAGTAAGAAAGTTGCTTCAAATCTTATTTTATTCTTTATTGTATTGTTCATTTTTGTGTTGCAACCACACATTTGACAAATTTTACGTCCAGTATGTCCTCTGCAGCTAAAGGAACAATAAGATCCCACGCAATCCCAGCGATGACTGAGGACGAGAGGATACGAGAGGATTTTAAAGCTGATTTGGTTTTAAAACAAATAAAGCAGATACGACTTCTTCAAGAGTCCAAGTCTGTAAATTCTAAATAAACACCAGAGTCAAGTACTCAACAATACTTCAAATATCTTACAGTATCAAAGTATATCGTATCGTTGACCCTGTATCTTGATTCTTGCCAATACACACACCTAGTTAATAGTAATTACTTGAACAATGAATAAACAATACAAACCCAGGAGAACAATACACAAAACAAACTAACAAAGATCTAAATAAGGAAGTGGATAATAATTATTTGGTGGGTCACCTTATATGATGCTTTTATACAACATTTTACTGTAGCAACCAGGTTCGCCCTGGAGACACTGCCTCCCCCAACTGGGACTCGCCTCCACTAATTGAGAAGGACTGCCTTGGGGTGAGAGTCGGGGGGACACCTTGAACAGGTCGCCGGGGCACACAGGGACGGACAACTGCGCACATGCCTTCAAACCTACCAACAATCGTAGAGTACTCAATTTACCTGTGTTTTTTTAAGGAAGGAAACCGGGATTCCATGAGTAAAGCAGTGGGTGAATATGTAAACTCAACACAGAAGGGATGGAAGTGAACCTGTAACCTTGTTACTAGGGGTGTTAATTGCCAAGAATCTGGCCATACCATACATTCACCATACAGGGGCAACAATACCATATATTCTGATATATTGTGATACTCTAGTAACAAGGATATACTTGTAATATTGTCGAGTACTTGACTCTGGTGTTGCAGAATTTACAGACCACATGACTCTTGACGAAGTCGTAACTGCTTTCATTTGTTTTCAAACCAAAATATGTCCAAACATTAGCTTTTAAAGCTGCTGGAGTCACTGTATCCTCTCATCCCCAGTCATCGCTGAATGTCATGCAATTTCTTTTTTCTTTTTTTTTGTTCTGCTGAGAACCTAATAACTCCTGCCATCTCCCGTTTTAATCGCAACAAAAAAATGAAAACCAGGTAAATATTTCCATGTAAATTGTACATTTAAGATATTATTCTTTTATTTTACACACACATTAATGAAATATAAACCATACAAGAACTATGATACAACATAAAATTGATGATTTGCAAACCAAAAATGAAGAAAAAGGAGAACCTATATGTATTTATATATTTTTTTCTTTGACAAACTGCTGTCGAATATCGATAAAATATAATGGAAAATCACAATATCTTCCGATATTTTATAGCATCCCAACTTCCACCACAACGACGCCACCGTGTGCAATGTTTTTTATATTTCATGAAGTCAGTCAAAGTATTCGTACCAACACAAGCCTTCATCAGAGATCAAGAAGAAAACGACAGGAGCAGAGGATGATGGACGGCAGATAAACAGAAAGAGTGTGCCTCCTATATTCTCTTTTGATGCCGGATCAATATTGAAACAAGATAACATGTCATGTATTCTGGCGGCAGCGACTCGGTGTTTACCCTCCCTCAAACCACACCGTAATATAATCACATGAATTCAGATGAGGCCGGCGTCTGCAGAAATGTCACACTCACTCATTTTTAATCATTATCCTCCGCGGGCAGAACCACCACTGCTATTTTGACATTTTATTTTCCCCGCCGTCCTTCACTCGGCGAACACGCTACAGCAATTCCCGGGAAATCTGCACTCCACATGTTCGTGGCTAATTCGCCACGAGCCCGAGTGAGACAAACACATCCTCAAGTGTATTTTTGTCCATCTCCGAGTCTGTTGTCACGGTGATGAGAGCGACACAAAGGTGGCATTGGAGCGGTAAATGTCAGCACGTCAACACGGGAGCGACACATGATGTACAAGTTTTCAATGACGGTGTTCGTCGTCCTCAAACTAGCACTTGACAAACTCAGTTGGACCAAACATGAATACACACAAATAAAACACATTCATCTGATTTCTGATTTATCTTGTAAATCTTTTCAGTGCTTCAAGTAGAAATTCTTATTTTTTGGTTAAAAAAACAGAGGATATTTCCCTGTTTTTTGGGATTTAGTTTACATTTCTTTTTGGACTTAAAAAGACAATTTTCACATATTAAATGCATTTTAAAGAAATTTAAATATGGTAGAAGTTGAAGTAAATAATAGAAGTCAGCAAGAAAAAAAAAAATACAAAGAAATTAAGAACAATTTGGGACAAAAACCTAGTTTTCATTGGACGTTTGAGAACAGGTAACACTTTCTATGAAGGTTTTGGTAATAAAACAATATGATTACAACATTTATATGGGTTTATATTCATGTATGTCAACTTATAATATGATTTTATATGAAGTATTATAAGTGGTGGGCATTCAGAGCTGATAGCAGAGTGGGAACAAACATTGTAATTACTAATAACACAATATTACATTTTGAAAATAAGTACAAATGAATCAACTACAGTGTTGTTTGTAAATAAAATAACACCTTGGTGTTTCTACTTCACTAAAACCTACAAACTACCACCACTTTTATTACTTTATCAATTGATGACATACTGTACATGACAATAAACCATCATTACTTCTTATAGAACACCTAATAAATGCATTATTATGTATAATGTATAGTAAATGTTTGAAACGCAGTACAAAAGGTTTCTGGCAAAAATTATTATTAAAAATTCCATTAACTTATTTAAAGTGCTAAAGAAGTAATGAAAGATTTCTGTGCACACGTCAGATTTTACATATGAAAATAATAATAAAAAGATATAGAGTTCATTCACATGTATTCTATTCACCCACAAAAGTAAGAATGTAAAAATGTAAAGCATCCACTGAACGACTTTTCTAAAAAAACACTTTATTTCAAATGTATCGTCATCATTTCAAAAGCATTTTCTTCACGAGGAATTACACCAAACACGCTGCAAAGACTGAGGCCTCATGAACTAATTCCCAATCCCGAAGTCCAGAGATGGTTCTAATCAGAGAATATCACCGGCCCTGTCCAGATGGGATTAGAACTAATCCCATCCAGACTTTGCTCAAATTCCTCTCCTGGTGCTTTGACAGACATCCCTGGGAGGTTTAAATCCCGGATCAGTGTCAAAAAGTCCTATTTCATCACTTCAGGATGGATGGGAAAATATGTAGGTTTTTTTTTTTTCTACAGTAAGTAATGTGATTCTCTCTGTCTCGGACTGGATAGGAATTGGATGATATTAAAAATTGGAAATAAAGAAACCATATGCCGTCTAGTGTATTGTCTTCTTAGATACTGAAAAACACACATTGATTACAATCGATGTATTATTTGAATTAGTATCATTACTATCCTAAACATTGCGCATTAAAACAAAGACATACTAGATTAGTTCAATTAACATGGGTTTACTCCGGTTTCCTACCAAAGTCCAAAAACATACAGAGGTTGACTGGGAACTTGGGGGATATTTTCCATTTGTATGAGTGTGTGTGTGAATGGTTGTGTGTCTTTGTGTGCCCTGCGACAGACTGGGTTTCTGTCCAGGGTATCCCCCGCAGATCGGCCGAAGACACTGGGATAGTTTCCCCAGAAACTGAATGAATAGTTACACCATACTATATATAGACTGCAGCTATCAAATATTTTAATATTATTCTACTGAAGTTGTTATCTATTTTACAGATAAATCCCATCACAAATCTTTATATATACTTGTTAAAGAGAAATTACAAATATACGGGAAAGAAACAAAGACAATTCATAACAAATCAAAAGACAAAAAAAGACACTAACAAAATAGACTTAAATAACTAAACAGTGACAGCATTTGAAGGAGATTTTAAAGGGAAAGTTCATCCAAAATTTAAATTTAAATGTCTATATATTAAGCCCACAGTGCCGGTTTCACAATTTTTTTCCGAAAAACATGTCAAAATGCAATGAGAGATTGACGCTACAGAAAAGCAGTATGAAGGTATTCGGATTTGTTTTTTTGGGAAATGTCAACCCCATTCGCTACCATCATATTCGCTACCATATATGTATTTGTCTATAACTCCAAAAAGGAAAAGATTAATCTGAAAATAATTACAACTCTTAGTCGACATGAGGGCGAGTAGAAAAGGAATGAAGTTTTTGGGTGAACTATCACTTCAAAGAATACACTGTTTCTGGGAAATAAATTATTCCTTTTCCATCTTCAATAAGAAAACGTTGAATTCAAGATTATGTCAACAATTGACGAAAAATGATTCTGTTTTTTTTTAAGTATTTGTATAATTTGAGCGTTTGTTTCACCTCTACTGTGCTGAAACCGACTTTACATCTTACAGATTGGGCCTTTAAACTTGTGAGAACGAAAACAAAGACTTTTCCAAATGTTGTCCTTTAGCCTCTAAGCTTCAAAGTACGTCAATACTCAATACAAACTACAAATAAAATTCACCATTTCGTGTCCATTCTTACATTTTTCAGTCCGTACAGATATTGCTTCAGCACCAGAACAAATCAGAATTCCAGCCGCACTGCATTCCCTTTGAATCCATGCATTAACGTCTGTCACATTATGTCCTTCAATCTCGGAAGATTTCTTAAACCATGAGCTCAGCTTTCCGCTCATCCTCGCAGCGTCGATAACACTGATGGAACACGATAGTCACCGTCTCCATCGGCGCACGAAGACGTTTAATTGTGGACGGAATACGGAGATATTGGGATTTGTGTTTTTTGGGGAAAACTGAACCCCATTCGCAACCATCATACGGACATAAATACAGTATTTTTCTATAACTCCAAAAAGGAAGAAATTCATATGAAAATAGTTTAAACTCTTAGTCGACATGAGGATGGGTGGAAAATGAATGAAGTTTGATGGTGAACTATTACTTCAAAGAATACACTGTTTCTGGGATATAAATTATTCCTTTTCCACCTTCAATAAGAAAACTTTGAATTCAAGATTATGTCAACAATTGACGAAAAATGATTCTGTTATTTTCAAAGTATTTGTATAATTTGAGCGTTTGTTTCACCCCTACTTTGCTGAAACCGACTTTACAGTTTACAGATTGGGCCTTTAAACTTGTGAGAAGAAAAACAAAGACTTTTCCAAATGTTGTCCTTTAGCTTCTAAGCTTCAAAGTACGTCAATACTCAATACAAACTACAAATAAAATTCACCATTTCGTGTCCATTCTTACATTTTTCAGTCCGTACAGATATTGCTTCAGCACCAGAACAAATCAGAATTCCAGCCGCACTGCATTCCCTTTGAATCCATGCATTAACGTCTGTCACATTATGTCCTTCAATCTCAGAAGATTTCTTAAACCATGAGCTCAGCTTTCCGCTCATCCTCGCAGCGTCGATAACACTGATGGAACACGATAGTCACCGTCTCCATCGGCGCACGAAGACGTTTAATTGTGGACGGAATACTTTTTTTTTTCTTTTCGGTACCGGGACACACACCACCGAGGGAGGAGAGGAGATTTAGTGCCAGAGGGTTTTTAGACTGTCAAAGAGGCTCCCAGGAGGTAGTCTTGGAAGATAGTGGAAAGAAGCTTTTAGGCAGCTTAGATTAAACACACTGCTCAGAAGGAAAAAAAAGAAGAGAAAGATTCACACTCTTTTGGCTGTGTCGTGAGCTCGCAGCTGCCTAAGTGGTTGGATGAATCAGATACGAACATGTTTTTAATTTCATTAAAACATACTCACATTCATCTACATGTTTTTTTAATCAAAGAAATTGGTGAGCCGAAGAACCCAGGGGGGAGCGAAACAAAAAAATTACATCTGGAATGAAAATGATGAATGAATCTCCTCAGAAATTAAGGTATTTGTTGGTTTCTTAATCACACAATCTTCAGCCCAAGTTACCAGATGAACCCAAAGGGGATACAAAGTGCATAGAATTGGTGCTTTTGTATACAATTTGAAGGAAACCGCATCTGAGTTTAATCTCCTCTCTTTGTCTGGAATGAGTCAGATTTTTTCCGGCAGCAAGACATGATCCCTTATGTATCTGTTTGAGCCCAAGGGAAGCAACTCATTGAAGGCGGATCATTCCACACTAACAAGTCACAAACGAGTCTGAAAAAACTCCAAAATTTGTTTTAAGGAAATTTTAAGTTGGTATGAAAAACGCCAGAAATACATTGTATTAAACTCTACAAAAGAAACCTACCTTTACTTTGAAAGAAACTATCTAAACCATCGTAGTACAAAGTTTTTCCTGGATTGCATACAATCTTATAATATATATTTGTGGGAAAACATCTTATATATTGAAGATACTCGTGCAAATGTATACATTTTTAAAGGGGCCAACCTTTTTTTCAATGATTTATATTGACAATCCAATGGATTACTTGTTCTTAAGAAGTTTGAAACAGATTCCAAACATTATTTGGAAGGTGGATTTCCCAGTTAACCTCTGGAATAAAGATACATAAATTAACATAATGGACTATAGGTAATGGAACAAAAGACGGGTCAGTTTGTAACTATGATGGCGTCAAATTGTACTTTCGTGCCAGGGGATGGATGGAGATCCAGATTCATAAATAAAACACTCCTGTGGTATTTCTTAGATATAAAATTGATGCGGCATTGCATGTGTGAAGAAAATAGATGAGAAATTATTGATTTATTTACAAATCAATGCATGAATATATGAATTTAAGACAACTTATTAAGAATGTAATAACTCTACATATTATATATATACTGTATATATATTTTAATAATCCCATGTGATGTACACGAGAATATTACTTGATATTCATAACAAGCCTCATTAGAATATCAATTTACATAGATATTATAAATACAATAAAAAATTAAACTAACCTTGTTGGATGAGCATTTTTTTTTTTAATAAATGAACAACCACCTCTATTTTCTTTCTGATTTTGATTCACTCAAAATTTCTTGAAGGCACCTGACAGATATTATGATTATTCTTATTATTTGCTTTACTATTAGTAGTAGTAAAGGTATAATAAATGGAAAATTAATCATTATTAGCTTCTAAACCATGGAGGTCGAATTCTATGAACAAACTAGGCCAAACAAAATGTTTATTTACTAAACGCTTTATGAAAGAGTGTAAGTCTCATCGTGATTTGTCTTTTCATTCTTGAATGTTAAATATATGTAAGTATATCTGAGTTCAAACTCTTTCACCACACATTAAATTCCTTTGAATTCAGTTTTACGGTCACAGAGGTCTCCGTAAAAAATGTTGTGATCCATCATCTCATAATTTCTTGTCTTATCTTAAACATTTATAGGTCACACTATAAACATAAATGTACTTTAATTTAGAATTACGTAAAATGCTTATGTCGGCCAGATTTGGCCCACCTTGAGTTTTAACACATCTAAAATGTATCCAAAAAACCAGAGACAAATCGAAGAGAAAAAGATCAAAATGATTTACGCTTCATAACCTGAAGGATAAGAGAACTACAGGCAGATTCTATTTCCATGATTAGGGATCATCAGAGAAAAAGCATCTGCAGCGAAGAGGTTTATTAAAAAAAGGAGGCTCGGTGGAGTTTCCGTGTATCATCTTGCATTCAAATCTACATGATTACGTGAACAGGAGGAGGTGGTGGAGAGGTGGATTCGGTTTCTTCCATCGTTCCATCTCTTTTATTGCATTAGAGTAAAGAAAGACACGCTGCCTCGGGCTGCCCTTCACTAACAGCATTTCATCCTGCTGGATCAGATCAAATGAATTGATTGTAACTACGCGAGGAAAAGAAAAAAGAAAAGAAAAGAAAATGCTGCAAAGAAAGTTTCCATGGCAACACTTTCATTATTCAGTCGGATGAAACTGTACACTTGTTATGATATAGAGCCATAGAGCAGAGGTCTCTTTGATGGTGAAAAAAAAAGTATTATTTATTGTTTCCAAAAATGACGTGTGTTGTTTATACCCTACTAAATATAGATATAGAATATAAATCAGGATAGAAAGAAAGTATTTATCTGTGGCTGGTCGCCATTAACTATATTTGGTGAAGTAAGAATACATTCATTTCAAACATGCACAAGAAGATTCCTTTTTAAAACAAAATAAAGCACAGAAAATAAAAACGGATAAAAAAAATTAAATAATTTAAGCCTTTTATGGTCTGTGGTTCACCTTGATATCACAAATTTGTTTTGGGGCCACCGGGTCACCTTGACCCAGAGGCCGCACAAGGTTTAAGAAATACAAATAAATAATGTGTCAAATGAATTTGAACAATGAACTACAAGCTAGTGATGTGTCTTTCATGAACGATGAGTTCATTTGAACAAGTCCTTACAACGACTGCGATTGAACGAGTTCGAATGACTCTTTTGCGTATTTTACAGTTTCAAAGTAAAATTATATCATATAACCGGAATGGGAACTGCGTGATCCACTCTAACTTGATAATTGAATGCATATGCTTTTATTAAAACAACTGAGATTGAAGTGGTCTAACTAAAGAACTAAATGAACTAGATGACTAGTAGTAGTAGTAACTAAAGACTAGTTCATATTTCGGATGACACTCAATGAACTAAGTCGCTAAAATGAACCGTTCGCCATCTTAAGACTTTTTTATTCATGCAGGCTTTTCATTAATTTTATGAGACTCCTGTGTTTGTCTCGGTGTTGTCTTGACCTTTTAAGGATGTACTTTATTGAATATTGTTTTCATTGTTTAAGCGCTTTGTGACCCTGGTCTGGAAAAGCGCTCTATAAATACAAATTACTTTCTTACTTACTTACTACCAACACTATGCTATACATCTCCCTTAAGATACAATCATGAAATGTGGCTCTACCCCTCAGTTAACACCAATACTTTTCCAGATCAGGGCAAAAACATAAAACAATCATAATATACACTATAACTAACTAGAGTTAAAGAACAATAGCGGGAAGGTCTGACCATGAATAGATCTGAAAGGAAGAACTAGAATTTTAAAGTTGATCCTGAAAGAAACTGGCAGCCAGTGAAGAGTTTTAAGGATCGGAGAAATGTGAGTTCTTCTACTAGAGCAGGTCAGAATTCTCGCTGCAGAGTTAAAGAACAGATTAACAGATTGGCGTCCAGTCCAGGGTGTCCCCCGCCTCTGTCCGAAGAAGCTTGGATAGCCCCCAGCCCCCTTGGACCCCTTTAAAGGAACAAGTAAAATGTAAGTGAATATATGTTCCTGATTTGTGGTCAAAGAAAAACCTGAATCACACGGTGAATGCGCTCATACAATTTCATCGAAGTACTACCTCAACAAATGTTCAAATTGTCACCCACCGTCAAAAGCCCGTCTGACCCCTCAGGAACAACTTTTCAAACGATCTAATAGAATACTTACAAGATTGCTCTATCAGCCGATCAATGTCTCCGTGATTAGTGTCAGTCTAATTAGAAACCATTGTTCTGAGCACCGACTGAGGCACTTCATTCATCAATATGAAATTAAGCAGCAGACGCTCAGCGCCGGATTACTATCGGGACTTCATTTGTATCGGAATCAATTCATTTGCGCCACACTCGTGCCCTGCAGGCAGCACATTGGAGTCAGTGAGCAGCGCGGTGGAGAAGACTAGGACTATTCTTGAGGAGTAATGGAGAGGCAAACGAGAGAAAGAGAGCACAAACTGTGAAATTACGAGCAATTTCATCTGCAGGAAAAAGTCACTTATCGCATATCAAACGGAGTCAAAGAGGGGAGCACTGAAAATCAAATGGGCTTTTCCTCTGCCACCTTGGCAATATTCACCGGCTAATAAAGCGTCACATCCTGAGATCAAAGTTTCATATTACAGCCTTTGAGCTCTGACAAAAAAAAAATCTGGATAGTTATCGTTCGACCAGTAGGTGACATTTTTGCAGATGTGTTGACATCATACCCTGGAAACTATCGTTTACTTTGAAGCGTGAACGAATAGTACAAGGCACATGGTAAGATCCCACCGTCTGATGGGTTTTTGTCCAATGAATTCTTTTATTGATGTGTCCATGAGCATGGTTCTTCATGCGGTGTCTCAAATCACGCGCTTCTCTAAGTGCACTGCTTTACAGTACACTGTACGACAGTGCACTTACTTCGCAGTGCGCAATATTCGACAGTGTAGTACTGTCTCAAATCAAACATTGTCGCTACAAGCTTACTGGAAATGACTTGACAGCTTCTTCTTCTACTACTTCTTGACACTGATGGAACACTATCGCCAACACTTTCATTGGGTTATAGTCATTTTGTAATTACTGTTGTTGTGTTGTTGAGAAGTGCGCTATTTGGGACACACACCACGGATGGTTCAGATGTGGAGTTGCATTACGGCCTACTGCCATCTTTGGAAAGTAGGATCTAAACGCAGCTTCACAATTTCAAACCTTAGTTGTTTTTCTACTCCCTGTTTTCTGTGTTCACTACAGAGAATTGAATACAAATAAATACTAACTATAGCATATAGAAAAGTGCAAAAATGTTTTCTCTTTAGAAGTATTTGATATAAAAACAAAAACCTTCTCAGAATAATGGTTGTCTTCTTTGGAATAATGACTTGATATTGTTGCTTAATTGCTTGTTGGTCTCTGTGCATATAATAAAACTGTTTAGTTTACTGTTTACTTGAATTACTGTTTATCAAACTTCTTCTAAACAAAGTGATATAAATTGCATCCACATATTTTTTTCTCTCTAAATCTGAGCCACACATTCAATTAAAATGTTTATTACTTGAATTTAGATAATTGGAAGCACAGAAGTTTCGTATGACTTTGTCTTATTAGATGAAAATTCAAAAGGTGTAGGAAGATGATGAAGTACTTTTCTGAAGAACGTGTGCCAAACACAATTTCTATAGTTTAACCTTTTTTTACTTTTATACTGTTGAAGTTGGACGAGTCTCTCTGTGTGTGTTTTGGTGATTCAAGGTTGGCTGCCTCTGTGCCACTGGTAACATCACATTCAAGAGAATTGAGGAATGATGAATAGTTGTCTTGTTCTCCCACACTTTAGAAAATGGCTCTTGTGCCAGGACGTTGCAATAAAAAAGAATCTATCTTTTTCATAAAGTAGAAAAGTTTCACCCACAATGGAATAACTAACTTTTTATCTTTTAAACATTTTGCAATAACCGAGTCTGAATCAGAACCCCCAAATTCAAGTCCACAGTTCTTAGTCGGAACAAGGTCTCTGGGTTGGACATGAGATCCTGGGCCAAAGTGAGGAGTTTAAGTGGGTCTTGTTCACGAGTGAGGGGAGAATGGAGCTAGAGATCGGCGGGCAGTTATGTGGACGCTGAGAGAGCTGAGCCATAAGGCAGCGCATTCTGTATACCGGTCGGTCTACGTCCCTTCCCTCACCTATGGTCACGAACGGTGGGGTGTGACCCAAAGAACAAGATCACGGGTACAAGCAGTGGAGGTGAGTCTCCTCCGTAGAGGACTGAGAAGCAAGGTCATCCGGGAGAGGCTTGGAGTAGACTTGAGATTACTTGGGTATCTTATTAGGAGGTGTCCCTGGTGAGGTGTTCAGGGCCACCGCTAGGAGACCACATGGTAGACCTAGGACCCTGGAGCTGGTCTGGGAACACCTTGGAGTCCCTCGGGAAGAGCTGGACGATGTAGCAGGAGCAAGGAAAGTCTGGGACTCACTGATGCCCCTGAGACCCGAACTGGACACGAGACATTTAGAAACAAGGTCGCTATGTCCTCTACCTTTGGACCCTACACAACCCAATGTTAAAAGTTTGGGTTTTCTAAGCTTTTTTTTAAACCTACATATTCGTATCTCCATGAAATCTTATAAAAGTTTCAATAGAAATTTAGGAAAATATTTTTTTAATGTCTAGAATCATCAACTTTGGATTGACCGTGACTAGTTAAGTAAAGGTTACCGGGCAAGTCATCTCACATCTGTAGTAGACCAAAGAAAAGACACACAAAAGCCGGCCTATAAAAGCCTTGGGACGCTACAAGAGAGGGTATCTGACTCCGGGTGAGTGGAAGTGGACCTCGAGACTTCTACTGCACTTCGCAGCCAGAGGCATGAAGCGTGGGAGAGAAAGACCTTTTTATACAAGACCTGTCTAACATATCTCGACCCGTCGTCTTGGAATGCACCGATCCCCGTGACACACAGTGGCAACAAACCTTGGATGTCACGAACACACTCATTCTACTCCAACGGTATGAAAGAACAAGGTTAGTTAAACTATAGAAATATCTTCAGCTTTTTTACTCCATAAAAGTATTTTTGATCACCTTCCTCTTCCAGCACATTTTTTCGGAAAGTCAGGTGATATTTTAACTTGAAAGAACGTGACTTGCATAACAAGGAAGCAGAATCTGTAGAGCCTTGTACATCCTTGGTAAAAAAAAAAAGTAAAAGTCCTCCTGATTTGAAATATATTTGGAACTGGTTTTGAATTTACTTCGACCGAGGACAGCCAAGATTGCACAGATCTTACGAAACGCTCTTGTGTAGAATCTTCAGGAACTGGGTTTACAGTTGAAACGAAACAAGGAAAACTTTTTCGGACGCCAGAATTTAAACAAACTTTCAAAAACATCAATAACCGGCAAAATGAGAAAAAAACAACAAATTAAATGCGACTCACAATCTCATCGGGGAATAATAATCGTTATAATTAATTGTAGTAATGAAAGCACACCGAGGAATCCTCCCATCAAGATGATTTTCTGCCTCAGAGGCCCACGCTGTGACAAACTCATTTGCCAGAGAAAATCAGTGTTTACACACACACCATTTAAACGCTGGATAATTGGGATTGCATGACGATGGTTCCCAACGAGAATGAAAGTCAACTTTGATATAAAAAAAAAAATATTGCCTTATAATACTTTATTGATGTATTGATGGGTTGTTAAACAATGGGCAAAAATCTTTGAAAAGTAATAGTCTGATTGTGAAATTGTCTCATTTGTTTTATCACAGTTGAACATTGTTTGTTTACAGTTAAAAAAAATTGAATTTATTTATAAATTGTTTGATTATCGTTGAAAATAGTTTGTTTATTGTTGAAAATCATTTGATTATAGTTGAAAATTGTTTGATTATAGTTGAAAATTGTTTGTTTTTGTTGAAAATTGTTTGATTATAGTTAAAAATTGTTTGACTATAGTTGAAAATTGTTGGTTTTTGTTGAAAATTGTTTAATTATAGTTGAAAATTGTTTGTTTTTGTTGAAAATTGTTTGATTATAGTTGAAAATTGTTTGTTTTTGTTGAAAATTGTTTGATTATAGTTGAAAATTGTTTGTTTTTGTTGAAAATTGTTTGACTATAGTTAAAAATTGTTTGACTATAGTTGAAAATTGTTGGTTTTTGTTGAAAATTGTTTAATTATAGTTGAAAATTGTTTGATTATAGTTGAAAATTGTTGGTTTTTGTTGAAAATTGTTTGATTATAGTTGAAAATTGTTTAATTATAGTTGAAAATTGTTTGATTATAGTTGAAAATTGTTTGACTATAGTTGAAAATTGTTGTTTTTTGTTGAAAATTGTTTGACTATAGTTGAAAATTGTTGTTTTTTGTTGAAAATTGTTTGATTATAGTTGAAAATCGTTTGATAATAGTTGACAATTGTTTGACTATAGTTGAAAATTGTTGTTTTTTGTTGAAAATTGTTTGATTATAGTTGAAAATCGTTTGATTAAAGTTGAAAATTGTTTGATTATAGTTGAAAATTGTTCGATTATAGTTGAAAATTGTTTGATTATAGTTGAAAATTGTTGGTTTTTGTTATAAATTGTTTGACTATAGTTGAAAATTGTTTGATTATAGTTGAAAATTGTTTGATTATAGTTGAAGATCGTTTGATTATAGTTGAAAATTGTTTGATTATAGTTGAAAATCGTTTGATTATAGTGGAAAATTGTTTGATTATAGTTGAAAATTGTTCGATTATAGTTGAAAATTGTTTGACTATAGTTGAAAATTGTTGGTTTTTGTTATAAATTGTTTGACTATAGTTGAAAATTGTTTGATTATAGTTGAAAATTGTTTGATTATAGTTGAAGATCGTTTGATTATAGTTGAAAATTGTTTGATTATAGTTGAAAATCGTTTGATTATAGTGGAAAATTGTTTGATTATAGTTGAAAATTGTTCGATTATAGTTGAAAATTGTTTGACTATAGTTGAAAATTGTTGGTTTTTGTTATAAATTGTTTGACTATAGTTGAAAATTGTTTAATTATAGTTGAAAACTTGTTTGATTACAGATGAAAATTGTTTTAATACAGTTGAAAATTGTTTAGACATAGATGACAATTGTGTAGCAAATCAGGGGTCAAACTCAATAAGACAATGGGCTAAAACCTTTTAGCATATTTGGTCACAGGCCGAAAAATATGAAGTTTGACTCTTAGCGGAACTGTTTCGTATGATATATATATATTTATATATTTATTTTATTATATTAAACACTGGCATCTTTTCAGGTCACCGTACCAACATGCACAATAATCATTTTCCTGTCAGTCCTTCGATGAACTGTAGTTTCTATGTTTCAGGTTCACATCATAGTGATGTTAAGATGTGGAAACATAAAGAGTTGGTCGCCGATCATGGGTTCGTTTCTTTTCCTCTTTATGAACATTTCATCTTTGAAGCTCACGGTGCGTTCAAGCTCAACAAAAACACTGCGCCAGTTTAAGTGAGAAAATAAAAGCCTGTGCAAGTGCTCCGGGGCGAACATCTATCAAATATGATTCCTGTGACAGAGGGCAGAGAGAGCAAGATGGCCTTTAGATACGAGGCTTGGAGGAGCGAGAAATTGAGTCGCTGGACGCCTGCTTTAAGTCACAGTGTGACTCTGTGATCACAGACCACGAGACAATAAGAGGGTCCATCAATGCTGCATGAGTGTCTCGCTAGACAGACTTTAGATTAGTTTTGAGCCTCGAAAAATTCCGAGACGTATTCTTTTCACTTGGAGAACCGAAGATTAAAGAGATATTTTCTCGTGACTCAAATAAAATCAAAGGTTTGTAGCAAAAATCCTTGTTTTTTTTTAATGTACAAAGCTCACCACAGGCTCAAATCATCCTACTGCTGCATTGTAATTATAGTGAGCTGTTCAAAATTAGTTTTCAGCCAAATTAAATTGCATTAAATGTGTTTTCAAAACATTCCTCCGGAGCTTCTCTATGTTGTGTTAAGGCTCCCCCGTTGGCAAAAGCACGACTGGAGGTATCCAGCTCTGTCTTGATTATGTTTCATTCATTTTCCAATACATGACTTTGTTGGTTATTTTTGCAAAGTCCAAGATGGCCGTCGATACAATTTGAGTTCATGTTACATACATGTTAGGAGATACTGGACTATTAGCACTTTAGCTTTGTCTAAATGTCCAAGGTTTTTGTTAATTTGATCTGATGATTTTAACCTTTTAGGTATCTAAGTCATACCTGGGCAAAGTGCGGCCCGGGGGCCACATGCGGCCCTTTGACTGTATTTATGCGGCCCTCGTTATGTCAAAGCATGATCATGTATAAATGGTTCTAATGCATTAACAAATGTATTTTGTATTTATTATTATTTTACATTTTCACACTTATTTACTTTTTCCCTCCTTTCTTCTGTGTCATTTTTCAAATATATATTAATCCCTCAAAACATTTTTTTTAAGTTAGTTGAAGAAATGTTTTGGAAAGAAAATTATAAAAAAAAGATATACAAGAATAAAATTGCAATTTATTTAGCTTAACAAATGTTACGGCCTAATGACAAATGTCCTTTTTTGAGGGATTTTCTCGTCTTTCTTTTTGATTGACGGCCCCTAACAACATTCACAGAATTGAATGTGGCCCTTGAAGAATTATAATTGCCCAATTCTAAGTTGATATCAGAAAAAAAAACAGGAATTGATTTTTCCATAATTTACATAGTGCCCTTGGAAAGAAGAAAAAAATATGAATACATTGTTTTTAAATTCAACAGTTTAGCCACTGAGTCTTTATTAAGTCATGACTTATTGAACAGGCCATACTCTCCTCATTTCAAGTCAAATGAGATGCCAGTGGGCACAAGAAACACCATCATCCATGAAGACAGACTTTCAGTGGAAACACATTCAATGATAATGTTGAAGAGAAACAGTGATTCGACCTTTTTTGTTGATCATTTGAATGATGTGAGATGTTGTTGTTATTTTACGATGTGATGGTGACATTTCAAAATATTATAGTTTGATTTTAGTTAAGAATTGTTTGATTTTAGTTGAAAATTTTTTGATTTTAGTTAAAAATTGTTTGATTATAGTTAAAAATTGTTTGATTATAGTTGAAAATAGTTTGATTATAGTTGAAAATAGTTTGATTTTAGTTGAAAATTGTTTGATTATAGTTGAAAATTGTTTGATTATAGTTGAAAATTGTTTGATTATAGTTTAAAATAGTTTGATTATAGTTGAAAATTGTTTGATTATAGTTGAAAATTGTTTGATTATAGTTGAAAATAGTTTGATTATAGTTGAAAATTGTTTGATTATAGTTGAAAATTGTTTGATTATAGTTTAAAATTGTTTGATTACAGTTAAACATTGTTTGATTGCAGTTAAAATTGTTTGATTATAGTTGAAAATTGTTTGATTATAGTTGAAAATTGTTTGATTATAGTTGAAAAATAGTTTGATTGTAGATGAAAACTATTTGAAATCAGTTGAAAATATTTGATTATAGTTAAAAATAGTTAGAAGACATTTGTAAATTGTTTGATTACAGTTGAAAAATGTTTTGTAATAGTTGAAAATTGTTCAATTACATTATGAGCATTGGATTAAACAGAGTGTATGATTACAAAATGTAAGATTGTATAATCAAACTCTATAACAACTGTAAACAGATGTAAAAGACAATATGAGATTAAATACATTAATTAATGATATGACGGCGATTGCTGATTGAAAAATAATAACAAATGTTTCTTTAAGGCAATATTTAGGTGGAAATGTAACCTTACCTTTATGACATAAAGGCAACATTTTACATATAAAACTATGTTTTCTTGTTTAATTCAAAGGCAATGTTGACACTTTCCTTAACAAATCGGTTGCCAGAGCTTGTACAGAGCGAAAACAAGTCTTAATCTAGTAATTAAAATGAGCACCTGATGGTTTACCTCTAGTTAGGAACAGCCAGATTTTCACTTAACTCTCCATGAACAGATCGTTTAAAAATACATGTTACCAACAGAAAAAAATAGTCTTTAACTTTTGCCATCAGTTTTTATCATCTAAAACAAAAAAGCATCAAACCAAGTGACAAGTATCCGTCATTGTCACGTCCCGCTGTATCCATCAAGGCTCCGTCCACACCTTCCACACACCTGGCGGCGCTCCAGGCTGTCCGTCACACATAGGGTCAACACATAGACGACCAGTCACCAGTAAAACACTGCTGACGGCTAAAACACTCACCTCATCCATCATTGCACATGCAACGAGTGAAGCCGTCCCCGAGAGAGTTCAAGGGAAAAAAAAAAAAAAAAAACCTGCACACATGCCTTTCAGCCATCATTTAGTGAAAGCCATCGATTAACCCTCTGTAATTAACACACTCTCCCACTGGGAATGAATCAGTGCAGATAAATCACTTTATTCTAGTGGTTATATGTGGAGAGTGCGTTGATGTGTGGGGGGTTTATTAGCTTATGAAGGTCCGGACTGAAAGTCAAGACTCCCCCCGCCTGGGGATGTGGTCAAAGAAACGTACGTGTTTCCACCTTAAAAAACCACCCGATTTGACTTCTGTCATACCATTGAATAGGCGCAAAATAACCCTGATACTGATACTTCTGGAGAGGAAGTGCAGGGTTAGGAACGAGAAAGATAAAAAAGTACTGAGGGACTTCTGGTGCAATCATTGAAAAATTGTATTTGCCAAGTTTGAGTCCTTCTGGTTTTTTCACCCGATTCGACTTCTGTCATACCATTGAATAGGCGCAAATCCTGATATTATCATCCCATTCATATGGGCCAGTAGGGCCCTATTATACCTACTAGCATGTAGAATAGGCTGTTATCAGCTATTCATCTGGTTGACCCAATGTTATATATTGTCTCGAGCGGGTTGCGATCCCGCGTCCCTGGGAGCAAAACGAAAACCATGGCCAATGCGGTATCCACTGAGCTAAACCCTAACCCTTACCCTAATCCTAGGGTGTTTAACCATAACCCTAACCCTAAACCCTAACCCTAACCCTGACCCTAACCCTAACCTGGACCGCCGCCCTTGTGAAAATTTGCATTTATGTACATAGCTGCTACAAAATACGATAAGATTTTATTTATTCCGTTTAAAGACAGATAACTTTATCTTTCTTGGGCGCAAACCGGAAAGATACGGAAAAACACGAAAGGATACGGAAGTACCGGGTTAGGGTTAGGGTTAAAAACCCTAGGGTTAGGGTTAGGGTAAGGGTTAGGGTTTAGCTCAGTGGATAGCGCATTGGCCATGGTTTTCGTTTTGCCCCCAGGGACGCGGGATCGCAACCCGCTCGAGACAATATATAACATTGGGTCAACCAGATGAATAGCTGATAACAGCCTATTCTACATGCTAGTAGGTAGAATAGGGCCCTACTGGCCCATATGAATGGGATGATAATATCAGGATTTGCGCCTATTCAATGGTATGACAGAAGTCGAATCGGGTGAAAAAACCAGAAGGACTCAAACTTGGCAAATACAATTTTTCAATGATTGCACCAGAAGTCCCTCAGTACTTTTTTATCTTGCTCGTTCCTAACCCTGCACTTCCTCTCCAGAAGTATCAGCCACATCCTTGACAGCCACACCTCCAGCGGCTCCTCCGGGTCAGAATCACAGCCGTATAGTTATATTGCTTTTTTCTACTTACACTGTGGAAGTTTGTTCGGAGCCTCTGATTTATGGGAAGGACTTTGAAGAGAATAAATGAAGGAGAGGAAAATATTTATTTTATGTACTGAAAAGTAGTATTTGAATGTTTGAGACGGAGCCTTTGACTGGGATGTTGGATGTCAGGGGTCGATGTGGATTGTCGTGATCTCGGTCAAAGTCATGCTAGGTTTTGTTGTATAGCAACACAACCCAGACAACCCATGTTATACTTCTCACCTTGAACCTCGGCTCACCATATATACATAGAAATATACATAGATGTTCTCTTTCGGGAAAGTGGGTATAAAAAAGAACAAGAACAAAGTGCAAACAAAAGAACAAAGTGCAAGGAATGACAAAGAGCAAATATAAAGAACCTTGATCAAAGGAAATAACGCAAAGAAAAGAATACAAAGATCAACATAGAAAAGAATACACCATATTTTCACTGCGTTCCAACATGGGTTCCAAATCCAAATGCTATTATTGTTTTTCTTATTCATTATTCTTACTCATTATTATCCTTCTTTATTAAGGTATTTGTCTCTAAATTGATCACGTTAAGGGAAAGGGGGCACAAGAGGTTTTAAGACCCCCATGGAAAGTCAAATGTGTCCAATTTAATGGAACTTAAACCCTTTATTAAACATACTAAGTAAAGATATTTCAGCTTGGATCATTGGAAAGGGCGTAAGACGCCCATGACAATCGAAAGACGTCAAATTTTGAATGAGACAGAATTGAAATGACCATGTCAACCAATGATCTTTCACTGAGGGTTCTAGGGTTTGGGGGGAGCTGGATTGGGTCAAGGGAAAGGGGGCCCAAGTGGATCAGAAGACCCCCTGAAAATGTTAAAATGTCAGATTTTTATATAATTGAAACAATATGTAAAACATACTAAGTAATAATGACTTCAGAATTTCTGCTTGGCTAATTGCAAGGGGGCGGAAGGGGTACCAGAAGACCCCCATGAAATGCTTCACATTCTGATTAAATTAATTGAGAAGACCCCCATGAAATGGGCAAACTACTGTCCATCATGGATGATGACATCATCCTCTGAACACTGTCATCAGTGAGCAGAGAAGCAGATTGAGCACGAAAGCTCCTCCCATGATGCAACACTAGCAACACTAATAGACTCAGGGACTCATTCATTCCCCCGGCTATAAGATTGTTTAATAGAGATTAGAGTTTGGGGGCAGGAGTGAAGTGAAAAGGTGTTATTCTATGATAATCTTTGTATCCTTTTTTTCATCTTATTTCCTTTGATTTTTGTTCTTTTATTTGCACGTTGTTCTTGTTTTTATGAAATTATCGTCTGCTGTGAACTGGAAACTCAATTTCCCGAAAGAACATCTTTAGAGGGATCAATAAAGTCTATCTAATCTAATCTAAACACCCATGAAAATGTAAATACTTCTCACAACAACAACAATGATAATCAGGTAAAGGGCTTGAGTCTGACTGAGCCAAGAGGGAACATCCTGAACAGATCACCAGACAGAACCAATGCAAAAATTAACAACAGCATCAAATATTTTTTAACAAGCTTGCTCAAATAAACGCATAAAACCGACAATCAAAGTCCCAATTTCCAGTCACTAAATTGCAAACAGAACCTTGTTTCTGTGCATCACTGCTGACAGTAGACGTTCACAGCAGGAGTTTCATCTCCATAATTCCATCAAGTGTTACAAAAACACTGAAGCTATCGCAGGTAAGATCCTGAGCGGATAATTCCATTTGAACTAATCTTCCTTCACGCCGATGCACATTCAGGTGGATTTCATCCGAGTTTCTATTAACCATTTTCAATATCTTCCTTTAACAACCCCTCTCTGAGTCCATGCCAGTCTTTGATGGATCGCTGGCTCAGCGGAGAAGAAAGCAGGAAAGCTTTATTTTTCAGTGATAAGCCATAAAGGTCAAGTGGGAAATTGAAGTTGGGATAATCTATGCTATCAATTGGCAGTTCGTTCTCACTTAGCCGGACCATTATCAATCATCCTTGACGGTTTTGAGGTGCTATTGAATTGATGGACTGTATTGTGACACTCAGAACAGCAAAGGCTCGGCCGGGTCTTTGAGGTTCAGTGAAATACGGCTCCAAGGTTAAACTATTGGGATACAATATGAAACATATTCAGGTTTGACGGACCACAGAGTCATCAACGTTCAAGGCTTTAATTGAATTTTTTCAAAGGATCCATTTCTCTTTGGAACTGAGACACCCGTGGATATTCGTTAACCCTTCGAGAAATAATGTTGAGAAGTTTTTTTTTGTTGCCAGACTTCCTGCTGAGAGAAAACAGATTTATCCCTTTCAAAACACACTTTAGTTATCACGTTCCTGAAATTGTTGAGCGGACTCCACGAAAACAGCAGGGGGTAACAAAATGGAAATGTATTATATTCCTTTTTGAATGTCAAATCTAAACGTTCTTTTCTCATGAATAGCTACAAATAGTTTGCACATCACTTTGAAAGAGCTCATATCAACCGAACCATTATCAACCATCGACGAACAGCAAATGTCAATTAAACCAATGAGAGAAACTTGGAAACTGAGAGATAACCCATAGAAAACAACACAGTAAATATAATTAATATTTTCTTATATGTAGGAATTATGTTTACACCACCAGCCGGGATTATAAAGATTTAAAGACATGGTCTAAATTCCAACAGTAGAGCCAGACCAGACAATTCCCCGCCGGGAATTTGTGAGAGCTGGCTGTACGATTTGTCCCGTGACGAAAAAACTATGAAAGCTACAAAAGTGTCAAATCCCACGTGGATAATTTGGATATTTATTCACGTTTTCAAGCTGGAATGGTATTTCTATGTGAACGTATGCCAGAGCAGGGGGTATTTGGAAAACATCGCAGAACGTCCCGTTCATTCCTTATGGGGAAATGTGTCGCAGTTTTATAATCTGGTGAGAAAATAATAGCAGTGTGGAGTCTAAACGATTTTTTTGTTGGGTTTGGATGCTTTTGGATTGATTGGATTAGTTTGAAAATTAACCAATGGTCTTCCTGTGTTCTCATAAGGTCCACCCATAGAGTAAATTAGGTAAAACATTGGTTTAGCCAGCTGCTCTAATACCATGTCACTTACATAGATTTGTTATTATTACTAATTAATGTAGGGATTGCATCGACCAAAATGTTTAACGACCCAGCATTGGCACGACTTCCATTCCAGTCCACTTTCAAACCCATGTGGGGACTCTGGTTATCCCAAATGAGTCTTCATCATAGTGTGAAGAAGTATTCTCTTCACAGAGGGACTTGTTAGAGTATGGGTCAGTTATTACATAACTAGCTGAAGTACTCGGCATTGCCCAGGTAAGATACAAAACTTCAAAAAACATTAAAAAATGAAATATTCTTGTGCTAGCGTCAATTTTCGGCCGATCACAACAGAATGCGAAGAATGACACAGAAGTAGACCCAAAAGAAGGCAAGAAAAGTTGGAGGTCTTGCGACTTGAATAATGCAGAGATGTTATGTTGTTTAAAACCTTCCTTCAAATGAGGCAGTACTTAGCGCAGGGCCGTTTTTCTCCTTTTTGGACAAATAATTAGGCTTAGTCCAGACAAAGATCAGTTCATTAAGGCCATTTTGAGCCTGAAAAGATCCCTCTATAGCACCCTTGAGAGAACCGAGCTGGCCCAAGTGCTCTTGATAGATATAAACGTCGAGTTAAAAGCGGTTCATCATCTGCATACAGAATTCAAAAGAACGCACTTGCCTTGTTTCAATGGATACTAACCCAAATGATCTTATGAGCATCTGCACAAGAACTTGACGTGGATATAATAGAAGTAAATCCTATTTTCGCACAGCTAACGGAAAACATTTCCCCTGCTTTCCGTGCGACTCCTGATGGATTTGCATTAGTCTACAGGCGGTTAAACTGAAACTACCCCACGATTGCTTTTGATGTGAGCCACGGGTTACATGCATCTTCTTTTATTGGGCACATGTATATTTTAACGTGTGCAAACCAACACGGACAGATAATATGCGGTGAAAACACTCATCTTAATGAATGCAAACCGAAGCTGCAAATTATGTTTTGTATTCCTTGACACCCCCCCCCGCCAAATTATCGCCCTCCAAACCGTCAACATCATTCCAGATCATTAAATCTGACCAGAAAAACACATAAAATGCTAATGATTATGTTGTATCTCAGAGGAAAATGCCAAGCAATATAATCTCTGCTGCACACAGGAGAAAGCTTTAATCACAGTATAGTGTCTGCTGGAAGCTGAACCGTGAAAACATCACATTTTATTGGAGTAAAAAAAAAACAACATACTGGTGTTGACAGCTCGCTGACAATTGGATCCTTAACACGACACTCAAAGTTGTTGTTGATTGCTGTAAATCCCTTCGAGCGCTCTCGAGGCTAAATGAGCTTTTTGGCTGCGAGTCTGGCAGCGGGCCTCGCCACAACAACTCCATCCCTTTAACACTCTGATTGATTACATTACAGTTAATTAAATATCAGCAAATTGCTCCGGTCCAAGGATGAGCCGTTTAAGTTTACGCTGGCATTCATCACCCTCTGTGTTCCCCGCCATCGCTGCACCTTGTCACTTTTTGTCCCGATGATAAACGCCCCAAACATCTCATTCCTTTTTTCACAGTTTTATCCTCGCGTCCCGGCGTCTTGGATTCCTCCCCCTCGCCTTTTTTCTCTTCAATGAAATATGACAGCTCCGATGAAGTGGTGCCGCCGTCGCCGCCGATTCCATTCCATATTCCTCCACTTGCATGTAAGCGTCAGTATCGCGCAAGAGAATCAGGCAAGAAGGGGAAAATGACAGGGAAGAGCTCCGGGCAGGAGGATGACACTATCAAGCACCGGCAGAGGTGTGACACAATTGTTAAGCTGTCAGCGGAGGTGTTGCATTAATAAATGGCTATAATGCTGATGGGCAGGGTTATGTTACATTTGTGACACAGATATGCCGTCAATATGACTGTCGCTGACGGTGATGTACGAGCAGCTCCCCTCCTCCTCCTCCTCCTCACCCCCAAGTCTCTGGTTCGACTTAGCACGGTCCTGGATATCCATTAGGTCTTGAACGACTGGACGGTTGGCAGGGATGGACACACGATGTTGTCCACTTGGTGAATGATTCATCACTAATGGATTCACGGGCCAGAGGTGAAGAGACGACTGACCAGAACTGAGAAGCACAATAAGATCTTTGAAGCCAATTCTGTTACCAAAATGCCGGACAAGAGACTCAAGTCGAGTCCTTGATCCGTCCTTATATACACAGTTTATAAAATAGTATGTGTCTTATCCTAGTTTCTTATAGACTCCTTTAAAGATTTCTCTTGAAAATTTGTATGTAGAGTACTGACCAAGGCAAAAAAAATGGGGCTGCATTATGAAATTTTCAAATATCGCAGTTTTTTAAAGAAATTTTAACCACAAATATAACATTGTACACGTGAAATATTCCAGGATTTAATTAGTACTCATTATTCACTTACCCTCTTGTTGTTTTAGGTCATTTGTTTATAGTTATAAAATGTATGTTTATTGTAAGGTAAGGTAAGGTAAGATAAAACTTTATTGATCCCTCAGGAGGTCTCCTTCGGGAAATTGTTTATTGTTTGTATGTACAAACTTCAGCTTAGGTTTATCTTCGTCCAAAAATACACTGAAAATCATCCAAATACCTCGATACTGCTCGTCTGTAACAAAGATATTCATTTTTGGAGACATGTCCTGTGGTCTGACTAAACGCAAATTGAACTGTTTGGCCATAACGACCATCGTTACGTCTGGAGGAAAAAGGCGGAAGCTTGCAAGCCTGAGAACACCATCCCAACTGTGAAATACGGGGGTGGCAGCATCATGTTGTGGGGTTGTTTTGCTGCAGGAGGGACTGGTGCGCTTCACAAAATAGATGGCATCATGAGAAAAGGAAATTATGCGGAAATACTGAAGGAACATCTCAAGATATCAGCCAGGAAGTTGAAGCTTGGGCGCAAATGGGTCTTCCAAATGGACGATGACCCGAATCGTACTTCCAAACTGGTTACAGGTCGGCTTAAGGATAACAAAGTCCGTGTTTTTGAGTGGCCATCACAAAGCCCTGACCTTAACCCTATTGAAAAGGTATGGGCAGAGTTGAAAAGGCATGTGGGAGCATGACGGCCTACAAATTTGGCTCAGTTATACCAGTTCCGTCAGGAGAAATGGGCCAAAATTCCTGCTAACTACTGTGAGAAGCTTGTGGAAGGAGTTCCAAAATGTTTGACCCAAATTTAAACAGTTTAAAGGCAATGTTACCAAATACTAATAAGCTGTATGTAAACTTATGACTTTCAAGAAAATAATTTAAAAAAAATGATCTTCCTCATTATTCTGGCATTTAGCAAATATAAATAATTTTTATTATTCTAATTGGCCTAAAACAGGAAAAAATTATTTTGATTTCATGTAAGACAATGACAAAAAAATGTATTTGTCTATTTATACAGTGTATGTAAACTTCTGGATTCAACTGTATATATGTTTATACTTCTGTAAGTAAACGTTACTACCGTTTATTGTTGTTTTTACATTTTGACTACAACTTTATATTGCTCTAATATAATATGTCACTACTATTATTGTTATTATTATTTGTATTGTTATTGTTATTTTAATATGTGCAAATACTCACATTTCCTTACTTCTGGACAAACACTTGAATATCTTATCTTTTATGTATTTTTTGTATTCCTGGCTTAATTTGACATTTTACTTTAGAGTTAATTGTACCAGAAGAGAACAAATGAAACTACAGTCTTGGTGAGTATATCATTCCTAGGATGATTCATAACTGCAGTACAAACCACTCTGACGGTAATGGAGGGAATCGTTCCATGTACCTGAAAAGAATTGATAGTTTGTTCGACAAACATTACAGTTCTGTCTGGGATTTCATTCATTTTAGGTCGACACACACAAAGATCAATACACTTGAAGAAATGGAAGCAGAACCACAGGAAAAAAAATGTGGGGAATTGGAAGTAAAGATATTCAGTCTGGAGACCATCTTACACAAGTGAACGTTTTTCATTAAATAAACAGGAAGATACTAATATTAGTTTGATACAGTATTAAACAAGTATTAAACACAAATGACAATTGGTTATTATTATGAAGCATTATTAGGTAATTATTTTTCTTTTTTAATTAAGAGATAAAAAATGATAAAAAAGAACCAAAACAATAAAATAAACTTTTAACAGCAGTGAATATTAAATTACTATATTTAATTTAAAAGTCTAAAAACAGGACGGATATAATAATTATATTAAATATATTTATAAATACATACAACTATGTTTAGCTGAAAATGTATGTTAAGAATATACTATTAAAAAAAGAAAAACTGAAAATTTATCAAACGTCCTATTCATGAGAGTTAAAAAGAGTAAAAACAAAATTAAATGTTAATGTTGCTTTAAATGATTAATTGTGACTTGGCAAGCGGTCCGTCACAAATGAATACCATCTTTAAAAAGATGAATTAGAAGAACTAATTAAACGGTGAGTGCAATGTTGGTATTTAAACAATTAAAAAGTCTGAATAAACGACTTGTCCTGCATGACGACTGCCTCGGCATCGAGACTAAATTGGATCTGGTAAATGGGGCATTGCCTTCGAGATGGAAAATCAATCGGGCACTTGTCCAGAATTAAACAGCCCTCAACACCTAAACCCCGACTCCTCGAGCGAGCGATTCACTTTGATATGTTAATGGTTGTTGTTCTGGCCCACTTTCAGGTTCTTTTCGTTGACTCTTTAAAGGGGTTTACATCGACGCCGACCCGGAGTCAAGCTTTTTCACTAAAAGCCCTTCAACGACCAGACTTGGTCCGTTTTCAGCGGAAGGTGAGATTTTATGATGCAGGTAAATGTGACTCAGGTTCAATTTTGTCACACGGTTTAATACCAAGTTGGATTCTTGCCATGTGAGCTCCTGTGTTGACATGTCTTCGGTGCAGATCCAATACTGCACTTACAGACAGCGACACGCGACTCCTCTGGAACCTTGACAAAAGTAAGTCAGCGGTGACTTTCACAACACGCTGCCATCAATAATCCTGCCCCGATGTGTAGCGAAGTGAAGGTTAGTGAGTAAGAAGATTTATTAAGATTAAAAGACACACACTTCTTTCAGCAGCGCTACATCATATTAGGACTTAATTTAATCCTATTTCCTGCAGTGATTGAAGCCAAAATACTCACATTTGAATTTATTTGCCAACATTTCTAGCCTAAAGAGCACCTCTTAAATAATCCTAAACCAACTAGATGTGAAATTAAAATGTGTATTTTCACAAATACAGGCAACACATGTCTAAAGGATGCAGTGTACACGTTGTAATATATAATAACACAGGGATAGATGATTATATTATTATATTATTATTATTATTATTATTATATATATATATTATACAGTATTTATTATGACTGCTGAAATGGGCTGTTAAGCCAATAGAAAGAAGAAACAAAACCTAAAGTATGAAGCTTAAAAACAAAACAGATGAACATAAAATAAAAAAAATGATTAAGAACATGTTTTTTTTCAAAACATGTTTTCAATGTACTTAGGATAAATAGCTACTCAGGAAAAAATACAAAGGAGAAAATAAATGAAAATATTATTGCAGTTTTATATGTTGAAATGAAATTTTGACAAAACAAATTTGCTCATATGTACTTTGCCCAGGTCTTTAATAACAAATACAAACTTTTTCCTAATGGTGCTTGTAACACAGCAAGTTAAAAAAATATAGAAAATAAACAAAACACATTTCTCCCAAAAGAGTCACTGTCAAGTTTTTGTTTTTTTGCATTGAGTCAGTTCTTTACGCTGCCGTCTCTTGTTGTCACTATCGTTTAATAGATTTTACTGGCAGCATCTATTCATTCCTCGAAAGCAGAATTGATCACGATTTACTTTAAACTCTCTTTCAACCGTCTAACTTCATCTTCTGCTGAAATAGTTGCCTTTAGTCCAGGAATTACGGTAATGACGAAGATGTATCCGTTGTTAAAATTGTAAAGGTAAGCAGGACTCGTCTTAAAAGCGAAATGGCCTCAGTCTTCGACAGCGTTTTTCTGCAACAGCGTTTCATTTTATGCACCAGTGGATGAAGATAATCAAGGCCTTCTCGTATACAAGCGTTCTTAATTGGACTGTCAAAAGTTACCAAGCATCGTCAACCTTATGAAATGACTGAGGCCCCAAAAAAAGCAGATTGAATCGCGGAGGCCAGTCTTGTTCACTTAACTTTTGGTAATTAGCGTCAGCTCACAATACACCATCTCCTGATCCTAATTTAAAGCTGACACATCGATACTCGTCTTGTTTGTGCCTTTTTTTTGTTTTTTTTCGCGTTCAGTTGAAACCACCCAACTGGTACCAACGCCGCCGGAGACGGTACTTTCTCTGGCTGTCAACGTTATGAGGAGGATTTGTATCAGCCGAGAGCTTATGTCGTGAGAAGGGAAGATGCTGACTTCCCACGTTTTTCTGCCAACTTCGACGCTTCTGGCCGTGCAGCCTCAGACTTGCTTCTAAAAGCAACACTTGCAAACATCATAAACTAATACGATAGTTTCCTCTCAGGGACGTAACCTTGATGTGCAGCCTCTTGACTGTCGGCTCCAGTTATCCAAGGCTATACCTCATTCTTCCTGTTACCTGCCATGTTCTCTCCATAATCTCTGTTTATTTGAATCTATAATTTGTCTTTATCTGTCCGCTTGAGGACCTCGCCATCAATTATACGCGTTGTCAAGATAGAGAATGTGTTTGTACTTCCAGAGTCATAAATTACTTGCATTCACGTAAGCCGCCTCTCAAGGGTTTTTTCCATCAAGATGAAATGAAGCCCACTTTTTCACCTCAGTCCCAGCAAGACTGACAGTTGCTTCTGCTTTAAATCATATATCGTGCACAGGTTGTTATATTTGCTCGTGGGTTTGAATCGAGCAATGATTTGGAAATTTATGAAGTGGAAAAAAATGGGACTTGGGCGGCCATACATTTGTTATGGTATCTGTAATGATACACTCAATATAATCTCAAGATACGATTCAATACGATATATTCAACTCGCTATATAATTCAATACGATATACTCACCTCAAGATACAATTCAATACGATATATTCAGTTCAGGATACAATTCAATACGATATTTTTAGCTAACAATACAATTAAATACGATTTATTTAGTTCACGATACAATTAAATAAGATATATTAAACTCACAATATATATATAATATATAATTTTTTTTAATAGAAAAATAAATACAGTAACATTAAAAAAGAATGTCACTTTTTTTTTGTCTTCGTTTTTTTAACAGCCCTTGTTACCGATACCGTAATGTTTTTCTGTAAATATTGTTATATTCTGCACATGACTAGTATCAGTTTTTTCCTTATGTTAAGATGAAAATATGGGCCTCTACTTCATGATTCCTCTTAAGCAAACCTTTTATAAACCTTTAATAATTACAAAACGGTCATTTTCAACAGAAAGTAACCCATTCCCTTGAAGTGTAGCGAGTGAATGACGACCTGGACAACTTAAACAATTTAGGATTGTTTATCTATAAGATCCAAGATGCTTTTTATTTTAAGTAAAAATGTAAAATAATAAGAGAGAACACTTTTAGTTGATCATGCAAAGTCTTAACTACCAGTCAGAACACAGTATAAATGATTCACCATATTCACAAAATAACAGGAAAATGTTTTAAATCAGGAAGTGAATTTAATATTATTTAAATAACCTAACTCAGTAAACACTAAATTATGAATCAACATATAAAATCGAACATCCATCTACACTTGAATACACAAAACCAACTTGTTCCAACTTTAAATCGTATTGAGTTATCGCTGTCACGCACAACATCCGTCTGTGAAAAAGAAATAAATTATTTATAAATAATAACTTATTATTATGAAGTAACTTACATGATGGAACATCATCTTTATTCAAACAACCTTGATGCGCCTTCGCTTATTTCTATAGTAAAATGAGAAAAATTATGTCATTGCAAAGTTAGTTTTTAAGAGAAACAAACAAGCTTAATGTTTTTGTTAATCTAAAAAACTCCAAAAAAAATGTTGTCCTTTATATACATATTATGAGCTGCTGACAAGCTGAACTATCTTCAAGCAAAAATAAATCAATCAAAATGCTAAATAGTAAACTGTTCCTAACGTCAAAGTATTTGACTGCTGTAAGGTTTAACAACGACATAGAAAAGTTAATGAATCATTGACAGGATGAAGCTGAATCGTATTTAAAATTATTTTGTTAAAATCTAAAAAAAAAATCACAACTTTAAAGCAAAATTAACAAAAAAAACTTTAGCTACAGTTTGTGCTAACACTTCTGGTTTGCCAATTTCAACAGTGAAATTTGTCTTTGCAAGAGTTGAATTGCAAATAAACTGTCCTTGTTTTGAACCTACACATTCAAATCCACAGGTTAGTTATATCCAAACTGTGGCTCTCAAGTGTGTAAACGTCAAACCCCTCACAAGTCTAGCATAAATGAAAGAGGTTTGAAACAAGTTCACTTTCCTCTGGATCAGCTCTCCAAGTCATCAAAACAGCATTTAAGACAGAGAAAAAAACCTCATTACGAGGACAATTTCCTTCATCTTTGTGCTTCAGTGCGGATGCAGATTGAGTTTCACTAATTCATTAATAAATGACTCTCTGAACAATCACAGAGTGATGGTGCCATTGTGTTGAGACCAAGGTCTCGAGTGCTCTTTGTACGCCGGCAGTGAAACCCCAATTATTTCTGCAGCTTTCAACTCTTTAGGTTTGGAAATGGTGGTGAAACCAAAAGTTAAATCCTTTAAACTATTCTTCTTTTTTCTGACAAAAAAAGAGCCTTAAACCAGAAATATTGTGTAGGAATTTAGCGTAAACGCTTGTATTCTCTGTTCTTCAAAGTGATAGTGAGGGATTCAGTTGTCATGCAGTTCAGCGATTTATTGGCAGAAATGACTGAAAACATGATAAAAAAAAAGCAGATCCGGATCCAGAGGGTAAAGAATGTGCAGGAAAAAGCATAGATAAAAGGCAGCTGACAGCTTTGCAATGGAACAGAGCCGTCAGATTTCGTTGTCTTTTAAAAGGCAACCGTTTTTAGAGACGGATCTCATGTTTTAAAGAAAGATGTTTATCACAAATAAAAGGCTCACGAACTGCTGCCCACGCACTTTTGTTTTCACAATTTGTTTCATTAGAGCGGGAGATAAATCATATTTGGAAGTTTTGATGTTAGTGTGGGGGCAAGTTAGTGCAAATTCAGATAAGGGATTAACCAACGTCGGTCCTTTTGGCAAGGTTCTTTTGTTTTTCAGTTTGGAATGAAAAATAAAAGCTTTGAGACTTGTATACCATGGACCTCTTTTGAAGTTGTCAGTGGATTGGAATAAAAGCAAATGATAAAAAGAAAAGTTTTAGATAATGAATACACTGGTTTGTTCAACCGGATCTTTCAAAATTTAGAGTCAAAATGTTTCATAGTTTTTTTTCTGATGGCAGGGATAGTTTTCCTACGAGCTCTCTTAAGAACGCAATGAAAGAAGGATGTTGTTTCTGATGAAATAATTATTAATATATTCTTATATTCTTGGACTAACATTTTGTTTTTATTAATCCAGAGTGGTTGTTGTTTTCATAAAATCAATCTTGGTCCCAGTTACTCAGAAACTTGTATACTTACTGATTATTACATTTGACAGAAAACACTCATAATCTTGGTTTTCTTTCTCTTATTCACCTCTCTCTCTTTTAAAAACTAACACAATTAAATATAAACATAATGATACCGAGGCAGAATAAAACAGAGAGCATCATTTAAAAACTGAATTCCAGAATTATTATTGCTGGACGTCGTACGATACATTTCAACGGCAGTCTTTCATCATCCTCCACCTTTCAAATTTCAACAGCTCGCTTCCTTTTAACCGAAGCAACCGAACCACCAAAGTCCCATTAATTTGTTCATAGACGCATCATTAATGCGTTTCCACCTACACACTGTACTAATGAGATACTTCTTGTAATTAGCACGAGATCGGTTTCCCAATCAGACACTGAGAGGCTAATTAATCACGGCACATTAGCCGACCTGAATGTTTACTCGTATCTATTTACCTCACTGTCCCGCGCTCGTACCACATCTCCTGCTGCTTTCATGCTCATAAGGAATTCCTCTAGAAAAAGACCACATGTTGGTATGTTTCTTATTAAAGGTTTATTTCCAATAAGGCGGTACTTCCTGTTTAAGAAACGATGTCTTGTCAAAAGCTGGGATTGATGTTTGAGGTGAGAGCGACGCCTTCAAGGGCGTATAGAAAAAAAGACAAGCTGTCATTCATGTATTGAAATATCAACTCAACGGGAGCCTGTCTTGCGCCTGGAAGCGAGCGAAAGAGACGACATGACATGTGTAGTAGATGTTTCTCCACTGGAACATATTCGCTTGTCAATGCTCACATCTGGACTGGAACCTGCAACTGTCAAGTTCCTGCCAATGGAAAGCATGAGTTCTACACGCATGGTCTTGCTCCGGGAACGTGTAGTGACAAGATTGAGTCTCGATATCATGGTGATGAGATGATGTTGGTACTTGCTAATTTATTTGAATAGCTCAACTCCATCAGATCAAGGGAAAGGGGGCATAAAAATGTGTCAAATTTCAATGACATTTAAAGCATATATATTGCATACTTATAAGAAAAAAAAAATCAAGAGTATTATCCTTTTGGTATTTTTAATGAGACGGCCAGAAGACTCCCACAAAATATCCAATACTTATATCAATATCAATGAAGACAAAATGTTTTGAAACATGATCATGTAGACTACTGATCTCTTAGGGAAGGTTTTTGGGGGGCCGGTCCACTCGATCAAGTCAAAGGAAAGGGGGCACAAAGAAGGGCAGAAGACCCCCATGAAAATTTAAATATGTCCAATTTAGATGACATTTAAACCATATTTATTACATACTAAGTAAGCAGTACTTCAAGAATATAAGCTCCTTTTTCTATTTTAAGGGGGGCGCAAAGGGGGGGCAGAAGACCCCCACAAAATGTCCAATACTTATATCAATATCAATGAAGACAAAATGTTTTGAAACATGATCATGTAGACTACTGATCTCTTAGGGAAGGTTTTTGGGGGGGCGGTCCACTCGATCAAGTCAAAGGAAAGGGGGCACAAAGAAGGGCAGAAGACCCCCATGAAAATTTAAATATGTCCAATTTAGATGACATTTAAACCATATTTATTACATACTAAGTAAGCAGTACTTCAAGAATATAAGCTCCTTTTTGTATTTTAAGGGGGGCGCAAAGGGGGGGCAGAAGACCCCCACAAAATGTCAAATACTTCCAATATCGATAAAGACAAACTGTCTTGAAAATAAACATTTGGACAACTGATCTCTTGGGTAAGGTTTTAGAGGGCTAGTCAAATTAATCGTGCTAAGGTAAGTGGGCACAAAGGTGGTTAGAAGACCTCAATGAATAATAAAAATAAGTCCGATTTTGACACAAGGGGGGCAAAAGACCCTCATTAGAAAATTCAAATATATCTAATTTCGATGGAATTTAAACCATATGTAGTGTGTTGGTTGATCAATTCTATGGGGGGCCATAAGGGGGGAAAAGTACCCCTATTGGAATCAATAAATTTCAAATTTTAAACCTAATATACAACTGAGAAGTTTTGATAATTTATTTAACATGGTCGTCAATTAACTGTATTTAAAAGTTTGAGCATCAGTTTAAAGTACATTAATATTTATTTATTCATACAGGATGTATTATTTAATTTAATTTCTTAACATAAAATGTATGTGTCTGTTAATTCTTGAATTATTTTCAACCTCTGGACAAATCAAAAGACTAAATAGATGAGTTGTCCAGAGTGTCTTTAAAGGTCAAGCAAGACATTTTCAAGTTAAGAAAAAGCGAAAAATAACGTCACAATAACACGTAAGAAATATGGACAACACTGTAAAGAAGAGTTATGGTCGTTTTATCTTTAGTGTCACTGAGACAATGAAGGAACCATTTCTCTCGCCCGTAAATCTGTCTGAATTCAGAATTTCCACAACAGGAGCGGAGCCCGGGGCCGTAAAATCTGCCGTCTTTCACACTATGTGATGCTGAAAGTGACAGACACGCCATTCAAAATTGTATATGTCGCGGCACTTTCTCACTCTCCCCTCCACGGGATGTTTCCTAGCACCAGAGTAGCTGCTGTGCACTGCTGATTTTTTTTTTTTTTTTAGCCACAACCAAAGTTCCGTCACATTTATTACCGTTTCACACCAGCGGGTCCGGTGACGGATGAACCATGGCGGCATCTTGAAGCTTTGGAAGTGACGGGCAGGTGAAGGAAACTCTGCATGACTTCGATGCATGTTGTTTAAAAAATAATTTTAAAAATAAGTCCTCTGTGGATTTTCACTAATACACAATCTTAGTTTGCCTTTTAATCCTGTACAAGCGACACAAACCATGGCCAACCAATTACTCTGTTAAATGAAAGAAGACATCAAGAGTTTTACCTTTTCCCAAAAGTACAAATTAAAGTGCTAGTTTACACAAAAATAACATTTCATTCACGTCTCATCTCATCTAAGGGTTGGAATTATTTTCAGAGTTATCTGTTCCCTATTAGAGTCGTAAACAAACATTGTTTGTTCATTTTAATGTAGCAACTGGCGCTCAAAATCTTCGTCCAAAAAGACAAACTTATAAACATCAAAACACCTTCATACATGTATGTAACATCCATTTTGACAAGAAATATTCTAAAAAAACAAATTCTGAGCTCCAGTTATGTATGTTCATGCTAATGTAGCGACTGACGCTCAGTTGTCTTTGTATACGTCCACAAAAACACACCTAAAAATATCTAAATACTGCTCCACTGTAACGTCCTTCTTGTATTGAAGCCTGGACAAAACGAAATGTTCAGAAAAATTAAATCAATCTTTATTTTAAGCTTATTTTTAGCAAAAGTTCTCAGCCCCAGCTATTATGTTCATGCTAATGTAGCTATCGGCGCTTCCACGTCTGCATCCAGGAAGACACACTTAAAAACATCAAAATATTTCCATACTGGTCGTCTGTAACATTCCTTTTGTATAGAAGCCTTGACAACAAAAATTGTTAAAAAAAACAAACAAACATGAAAGTAATCTGCATTTTAAGCTCATTTTTTGCAAAAGCTCTCAGCTCCAGCTATTATGTTCATGCTAATGTGGCTATCGGCGCTTCCACATCTGCGTCTTTATCTAAAAAGACACACTTGAAAACATCCAAATACCTCCATACTGCTTGTCTGTAACGTCCTTTTAGTATCAATGCTTCGACAACAAGAATTGTTTTAAAATAAATCTATATTTTAAACTCATTTGTATCAAAGTTTCCAGGCCCAGCTACTATGTTCATGCTAATGTAGCGACCGGGGCTCAGTTGTCTTTGTCTCTGTCCCAAAAGAAAAAACATCAATAAAGTATCAATTTCAAGATACTTTGACAGAGAAGTACGTGTAAAGTGTTTTTTTGTTGTTTGTTTAGCTCTGCAAGTGGCGCTCAGTTAGCTTAAAAGTTTTTTTTAAGGTTTCATTGAATTTCAGAGCCAGAGAATATGAAACTGAATATACTGTATCGTGAAACGTCCACAGCTGTTAACATGACTCCTCAAAGGAACCAAAATATCTATACTGTGGAGAGTTTCAATTCAAAACTATGATCTTCCTCGTCAACAACTAGTATAACAGCCACGAGACGTATTGAGGCCATACCGGCCAACAACTCGCTACCGTCTCGTCGGATTGTCTTTCTTCCTGCGGGGGTACCATTACAGCCCATCTCCCTCAGGCCATGACACAGTGTGCAATTTTTGACACACACGCCAATAGTGTCAGGCAATAAAATATATATATTCCAGAAACACACTCTTGTCCCAATTCATCCATGTCTCACGCCCCGGCTGGAGGGCACTTGTGAGTGGGCTTCGAACCCCATGCCAGGGTCTTTGGCCACATTAGCACCATGGCTGGAGATAACCTGGCCGGTCTCAAGGGGGGGAAAAAAAAAACAACCCCTTAAGCTACTGTCCTCCCACAGTCGCTGGCACCATGTGGACCAGCTGGAATGACCACAAAGGGAGACGGATATAATCCGGTTTGAGTCACTTTTGTTTATTTATCTATTTTCCGGTGGTGTCTTCTGCTGCCGGGGGGTGTGTTTGGGACAAGATCCATCACGAATAACGTTCGGAGGCTCAGTGGAAATATTAGATTAAGTTGAAGTAGGACAGACAAGATGTTGTTGATGCAAATAAAAACGAAGGGACAGTGTTTCTATTGAAGCAACATCAACCTCTTCTTTATAGCAGACCTGGGAATAGTGTATGGCTCGGGTACACATGAAGTGGAAATAATACTATAAAACTGGCCATTGAGAAATGTTTAACATTGCTATCCTTAATACTATTACTAGTTTAACCCTACATATATTCTCTTAAAGATATTTGTGTGAATATCCTTTTTTCTCATTGAGCTTTTAATAGTATTTTTAAATAAAATTCAAGTTATAAAAATGTTCTCCTTTTTCTTGCCTTTTATTTTTCGTGTAATTTTAATGGAGGATCTGGCACGCCAACTCTTTTGATGTGGCCCACTTGATGGTCGCCTCAAAATAAAAGTACATGAACGTTTAGGTCGGTGACGTATAAACATGTCAGTGTTTAAGATAAGATAAGGAGCAACAATCCTACAGAGACTTCTTATTAAAGTCCTGTTGAAGCAAAGATGACTAGAGGATTAAAGAAAGGAAAACTTCCTGGCCCTCAACTTTGACTGTTACAATATTCTGGCCCCTTGTGGCTCAGTTTGAAACCCATGGAATTTTTTATCATATTTTTACCACATGGGATTTTAAAGAGGCAACAGAAGATTATTTTGGTAGGTATATGGTAAAAATAGAATATAATCCTACACATAAATTGGATTATTAATATTACAGGAAAATAAAGCAGTTTAAGCAATTTTTTGATGACATTCAAACACCTTTAAAAAGGCTCAAAACCCTCCCATAAAAACCACAGCTTCATGCCAGTAACTTGAAGACGTGTCTTACCTGCATAAGGTATGGGAGCATCTTTGTCCAGGGCCACAAGAGGAGGATCCAGCAGAACCACGTCAGTGTTCTCAGTGATGACCCCGTGGTACGAGGTCTCAATCCACGGCTTGTGCTTATTCACTGCCAAGAAAAAAAACATAAAAAAAACTCATATTACATCAAGAATCAGCCAGGATTGTGTTAGTTTGTCTACAAGATTTTTTTTCCATCATTTTCCTGAAGTCCTCCCACGTCTGGTTCATTCCACCTTACAAACGTCTCCTGCAGATTTTACAGCTCTTTGCTTCACGCGATCAATCACCACCGCTGAGCTTCCTGCTGAGAACGTCTTCTCACGCAGAGTCCAAACAAAGTTTGTGATTCGAGGCCATGATTAAGATCTAATGACCAACAGTCTCTTATATATTTATATATATATATATTGAATATATATTATCAGACTCAAAAGCACCTTGTAATTATAATCAAAGTCCATTCAGATGTTATTAACACAATTCATTTGGGTGCAAAAATGATCAAAAACTATTCACAACATGCGTTTAACCTTTAATTATTTAGCTCATTGAATTGATTAACCCAAAGTTTTCACTTTGAAGGAGTTCAAAAAGCTTAAGGCTAGCTGCTTTTCTACATAGAAAAATAATAGTTAATTAAAAAAATGTATTTTTGTGTATTTCTCTTATAAAAGAAAAGAGTAATACGGTGATACATCACGATAGTTTTATTTTTTTTCATGATACTGTATTGATGTTCCAGAGCTCTGTATAGATTCTAATTCTAATTAAAACAAAGTTATATAATATATATATATATATATTTAATTTACAATATATATGTATAGATAAGTGTTTGCTTTACGTCCTCCGTCGCTAAAGGAACAATGGAATCAAAGCTAGGACTGAGGACAAGAGGATACAGTGGATACAAAGTTTTTAAAGATGATGTTTGAAAATATTTTAGTTTCAAAGCAAATGAAAGCAGTTACGACTTCATCAAGAGTCAGGTGGTCTGTAAATTCTGCAACACCAGAGTCAAGTACTCAACAATACTACAAATATATTTGTTACTACAGTATCACAATATATCGTATTGTTGACCCTGTATCATGATATGTATTGTATCGCTAGATTCTTGCCAATACACATCCTAGTATCAATATGATGACAAATTAACTGTGATCCCGGCAATGACTGAGGACGAGAGGATACAGTGACTCCAACAGCTTTTAAAGCTGATGTTTGGACATAATTTGGTTTGAAAACAAATGAAAGCAGTTACGACTTCATCAAGAGTCATGTGGTCTGTAAATTCTGCAACACCAGAGTCAAGTACTCGACAATACTACAAATATATTTGTTACTACAGTATCACAATATATCGTATCGTTGACCCTGTATCATGATATGTATTGTATCGCTAGATTCTTGCCAATACACATCCTAGTATCAAAATGATGACAAATTAACTGTGATCCCGGCAATGACTGAGGACGAGAGGATACAGTGACTCCAACAGCTTTTAAAGCTGATGTTTGGACATAATTTGGTTTGAAAACAAATGAAAGCAGTTACGACTTCATCAAGAGTCATGTGGTCTGTAAATTCTGCAACACCAGAGTCAAGTACTCGACAATACTACAAATATATACTTGTTACTTCAGTATCACAATATATCGTATCGTTGACCCATCATTGTGACACGTATGCCAGATTCTTGCCAATACACACCCTTAGTATAGACTCTTTGAAATATATCTTCTTGACTAATCAAACAGCCTAAACTAAATTGGATTAGTTACGTCTCGAACCAACCGGATCTGCAACCAAAAACAAAGAAGTTCCTTAAAAGAAAAAGAAAGTTTATTTCACACTCTTGCACTTTTGTTGCTTTGTTGACCTTCGTGACACAACCGGCAGATAAACCCGTGTCCGTCCCTCCATCACTTCCCCGGCTAAGCTAACCTTGCCTGCTAATGGCATCTCAACTCCTCGGTGCTCCCGGTGCGTGTTGGATGGAATAGTTTGTCACCTGGAGTGATGAGGGCATTAAAAGAGTGTCCACCTTCGGTAATCGCCGCAGTGTCTTGATGGCGGTGCCACCCTCACGTCCATCACACGCACCCGCACACACACATCCCTGCGAAAACGCCGTTCGTCCAGATTGACATTCAGCTTCCGCACTATCTTTAAACAATGAAGTCCACATATTGACGTGCGGAGAGATGACCTGGAGTCATTATGGTGGAAATGGATGGGTACGGACGACGCCCGGGGGGAGGGTGTGGAGGAAATGATCAAGTCGACCATCAGTCCCAGACATTCCCAGAAGATTAGAGATACATTTCTTTAAGTATTTCAGGGTTAACTGATACTGATAGATACCATAAAAATGTGTCGCGATATGATACGATATACATTAGCTGTACGGTACGATACATTTCGATACATTTTCGGATCGATTTAATGGGACACTGGATTTTAATGACATTTCTTAAATGTCCCACTTGCTTTGGGTTGACTTAATGATTAACATACGCTTTTTAAATCTGGAGGTATCCTCTCATCCTCAGTCATTGCTACGACACCAAAATGAACGCTGTGAATATTTGCATGTTAATTATACATTAAATAATAAATAAATCTAAATATTTTATTTCACAGAAACTTATAAATATAAATATAACCCATGCAATAAATACCATTAAGAAATAAATACTTTTTTGGGGAGAAAATAATAAATTCAATGTGGCCCTTTGGACCGGTAGCCCGCTTTGTTTATACAATGAGTCCCTTGGAGTTGGATACATTTAGGATGGATGACAGGTGGTGACGTTGTCGAAAAATCTTACTAACTTATAAAGGTACCAGTGTTTAAGTTAACAATGATAGAGAAACTTACACGAGTGAAACTGAGGTTAAATAAATGTGATGGTAGTGTTTGATGACGGAGAACAAACAATATACAAGATATAAATACAACATCCAAGAATGAAAAGATGAATCACAGGCCGACTCATACTTCCTGTTACGGACAGTTTTGTAAATAAAAAAAATTGCCACTAACCAACAATGACTTATTTTGACCCCCCTGAACATTATTTACAAATGTGGTAAGACTTTCAGATTGGAAAACACATATTAACTCTCAATAATCTACTTGTTGATGTATATATTAACAACAAATTCAACACTTATTAACCAGTATAAAGTACTAACTAAAAACTGGTCCATTGTGATTATATTCTACCCTTAATAGCACGATAATAATGAGTCAACGCAGAACAACTTATTAATACAACTCAATTACTGATTATTAAAAGGACAAAACAAGTTATTAAAACAAACTTCTCTCTATCTACCATAGTACAATGAGAGAAGTAATTCACTATTAATAATACTTCCCCCTTAAAAGAAAAGAAAAAATAGTATTAATAGCATCTTAATTACTTATAATACTAGAACAGGGAACATATTCTCAATTACAAATACTTATTTTTGAGTAATTAGGATGGTATTAATACTAGTATATTTTAGTTTGTTTCCCTTAAGAAAAAGAGATTTGTATTATTATCAGTGAATTACCTCCCTCATGGTACTTACACCTAATAAGGGGTTAATAGAGAGAAGTGAGTTTTCAACTAAATAAAGCTCAAGTTACTTATTTATTTCCTGTTGTTGGTCACAATGAACAAGGTGTGAGTTTGTACTTCATATAGGTTATGAAGTAGATCCTTAGCTGTTAATACATATTTAACTAAGATTGTTAATAGTTAATATTCTGCTGAAATATTATGTTCACTCTTTACACCTTGTTTTAAAGTCACCCTTACTTTCCTGCATCCATTTTTATTTGGCCTTTTCTTTTGGCAGAGTTTGGTTTCTTGAGATTCCGTGCTGTTAATGGCTGCAGGGCAGAGTGAGAGAAAGAAGACCACTCCGTGTGTGCTCTGGGTTTTGTTGTCAGTCTGTTGATACAGATGTTGCCCTGCCTGGAGGGTCCGGTGTATGTGTTGCTGAATATATTTTTTCTTGAAACCGGGTCCACTTCTGCGCACGGACGCCGCGCCTCTGTTCATCCCAGAGCTCCTGCCGAGTGCGTGCACGTGGGCGTGCATGTGGCTGTGGCTATGATCTTCCAGCAGGAGTGAGTGTCAGCAGTTGGAGGGAGATAACAGTCATGTTTAGCGGCCCACAGCAATGTGAACTAGCATCACATCCAAATTGCAAATGCAGACACTTTCACCGAGAAACCACCTTGTGAGGCTTTTTGACCGGAGGCTGACGCGGCTTGTGTTTGATTTATAGCTTTTTTTGGCCCAAACAACTTTGGCAGGCAGGAGGAGGTAGAACCAGCCAGTATTGATGAACCTGATCTATCATGCATCCATGAGGATTCACGGACGAAACTGATGCAAAAACTTTTTTTTCTAAAATTAATCAGTTTAATTTTTCACTAATATATTAAAACCATATTTAAAAAATCCACTTCATAACAGATATACACAACCCTTGTTACACAAGTATTGTATATCCTTTAAAGGGTTGGTCAACGCTGCATTTATTTTGTGTATACTGTTGCTAATCGAGCTAAAGTTTGTTTATCAAATGGATGTAACTATTTAATAATACTGTATGTGTGATTGTTGAATAAAGACTTAGACTTAGACTTAGACTGCACTTTATTGATCCCTCTGAGATAACACTCTCAGGGCAATTTCTGTTTTCCAGTAGTATAGAAGGAATAGAGAAAAAACCAAAACAGCACACAGAAGAACGCTAGTATTAAATAACAGTAACTGAATATAACGATAGTATAAAGACCTTGACCGTGAGGATTATAACTCATTCAAGTTTATGTTTGATTGAAACCTTTGGTGTAATAATATTAAGGAATAATTGCAACAAAGATATAACGGCGGACTAACAGCTTTTTGCTTCATAAAGATGTCGGACAGAGATGTAAACTCTGTTGTACTTCTCTCACTTGTACAAGTAAAACATGTGACTTTAAGCCAGAATTAGAGCTTATTAAGTCAGATTCCCAAGACTAATGTATTGTCAATTCAACTTTACAGCATAAGACAATAATTATAAAAAAATATTTACTTGCTAAAACGAAACAATCTTGAAAAGCTTTTTCTTTTTTATTGCCCTTGAATATCTTCTAGGATTCCTGTAAAATTAAATAGCTGGAATACACATCGTTCACTGCATACAAAAATAAGTTCAAATTCAAATAACTGAGGATAGATTTTGGATATTGAAATTGCCAAAAGGAGATGAAAAGAAAACCATAATTATTTAATGTGCACCGAATATAAATGATTATAATAATATTATATAAGTTACAATAAAATCTGAACCATATGATATTTCTCTTTTCCACCCCCTTACAATTGGTAAAAGGGGCGTTATCAGTATTTAACATGTAATAAATATAATTTGTCTAATAATATAATAAAAAACAACATTGAAATCAGACCAATTCATTTGCCATGGGGGTCTTAAGTCCCCTTTTGCACCCTTTACTAGAAAGGCGCATTAGAATAACACTTACTTACTTACTTACTTAATTGATAAAAAGAGTTGAAAGGAAATTATCCTAATTTATTAAGTCTAAAATATAATTTTCTTATAATAATAAAATATAACTTAAGTTGAAATATTCCTTACTTAAGTATGTAATACAAATGCTTTAATAAAAGAATGGAGTTTTGCATTTTCATGGGTGTCCATATATGTCACCCTTTACCTGACCTGATCCATTAAAAGGAAACAAAAGTTGAAAACAAAAGTATTTTCTGAAGGTGTATGTTATACAAGCCAGTGTTGTGTATGTGTTTATAGTATGCTGGTGGTCAAACTTGTGTAATTCAAAGGCTCAGTGGCTCAATATATAAGACAAGTCAAGATCAGAAACACAAAGTGCTTCAATAAATGAAGTAAAACTTCCTTCAATTTCATCAGCATTACCAGCAAATTGGAAACGAGCCACCAAACACTCTTCAATGAATCGTCGAGAAGGTGTTTAGTTTCCCGTCTGTTCTCGCTTTGAAGAAAATGTTCTGATGCGAGGGTGGAATACGAGACGCTCCGATAAATCAACTCATTTTCTGTCTAAAAAAAAAAAGCACAAAGCGAAAGCTTGCAGACACGGAACAACACATTTCTAAATCAGACAATATTTGCACCTGGCTGAGCTTTTTGGTTGTGACATTTCTCTCTTCTATCTCTGGTTATTGTTCCTACAGCAGAACGATAAAGTCCTGGGAAAGGTCAGGCTTTTATCGTCACCCCGGACACCACTGTTAAAAAAAAAAATCCCACCTGATCGCGCACACACATTTACTTTTTACTCTGAAACAACAAAATAATGAATAGCATTCGCAGCCAAAGGGTCGACGCGTAGGAGACGACAATAAGTGTTTGCTGCCATTATCTCAATTTTCAACCCTTTTTTTCAGGCGACAAATGTTGCTTTCATGTCATTTTACAGACGTTTCCTGGCCTCGACCATTACGTACGCTGTGCATATAGGCGGATACACCTACGGGCTTCAGTGCCCACGTGGGTCAGAGGTGGGATGGGGCCAAGGTGGAGGTAACATCTAGAATGTGAATGAATGTATTCACATCTTGACACAGTCAAAATTCTAATGGCGTCTCGAGCTGAAGGCTGAGTAGTTATCCTTGGTGTATGATGAATATTCATTGAGTGTGTGTCACATTTTTGGATCAATCTGAATCGTTTTCTTTCTGATTTGTTTCCCATTGTAAACTTTAGAAGCCCTGTGACTTCTAACGGGTATTATGTGTTTTCAGTTATTTTATGAAATGCTTGAAATTAAAGCCTTTATAGTTTGCACGAGGGGTCCTAAACTTGTGGCCATCGGTCACTTGCGGAAGTGACTTTATATTCTTGGGCGCTTCATTTATTTGAATGCCGGTAGAGAAAGGGTCATTTTCGTTCAATTTCAGATGATTAAGGAATAAAGTGCCTTTCATAAATTGTTATTATCAAAGGGAAACTAAAGTCTTTCTCTCCAAGATGCAGTAAGTTCCTCATCATGACCACGTTTTGAATTTATTACTTTATAAAGTTCGTCTGAAATCTGGGGGAAAGAGAGGTAACGAGAGCGAAGTCCATTATGACCTAATAATGGCTTGACTCCTCCCCCAGCCAGCTGTAATCACGCTCCTGCTTTGTTTATTAAAGAGTCCCTTGGAGGTGGAGACTTCAGGGATTCATGACAGGTGGTGACAAACCTAGTTGTTTGATCACAGCAGAGTGGGCAGGGCTTAAGATAATTTTCTAATGTCAATGAAAAAAATTGTTTTGTACCAAAAACTATTAAAGAGACGCTTAAATCAACATATTAGCTGAACTTTAATATAGCTTTGATTATATAGTTGGGATGGAACATATTTTTACAATAAAATAACACATACAATTTGTCAAAAATGGCCCAAATTAACAGAGAAACCACACAAAAATCCTGAACATTAAGTGACAAAATCAAGTTTGGATGAAAGAGCTGCTGTAAGAGACTCTAAAAGAATTGACCCAGTTGAGTTTGAGGCCCCTGGATAAGTGAGTGGATTGAAACCGTCACAGATGGACATGAAGGCTAATGGTCGTGGGGGGCCTCAGACCAGAGGTAGAGCCGAGAGGAAGACATCACACCGAGCAAATAAAAGGATCCGTCCTGTAATCCCGTTAACATGATCCGAGCTCTTCAAGGGAAGCTCGTGTTTTCTAGAACACGAGCTTCGCTTTTCGCAGCGATCTGGTTAAAGAGATTTGTCGGTGGACAGGGGTTGCCGTTTCACTTCTGCACAGATGGAAACCTTGGCAAATAACTTCACCATCTTGCTTTTTCGTTACACAAAGAATTGAAAAGCTCATCTTTACACATCAAGATCCTTCATAGCAGGAGAGTGGATTGAACCTGGATGTCTGGAATATCTACAGCGGTGGTCAGGAAGAGGAGATGAGCAGGGGAGAGACTTCCCGTCGGGACTCTGTCTAGACCCCGGCTACAGTCACACACTATTTAATGACAAAGCCCGCAGGCTAAAACTCAACACTGCTGCTACAGCCTGTTGCCCAAAAATAGACCACATAGAGGAAATTGAGGAAATGGGTGATGGTCAAATTTGAACACTGGAAAACAGTTTTTATTAAATGTTCCAGAGCAGAACTAGAACAGGAATGAAATATATGGAGTTTAAGCTCAATAAAGAGGTAGAACGTTATTGTAGAAATGCATTATTAGAGAAGGAAACTAAAGAATATGATTGGAAAGAAGTTGACCATGAAAATAAGTAAGCTGGCAACTTTTAGCTTCTCAAGGAGATCTATACATCTTGGTAAACCGTTAAAAAGTTTGTCATTTCTTTGTCTCAACAACTTCCAGCAGAACAATACTTGAAGCGTCGCTGGAGCTTAGACAACACTTCAGAATTGCGTGAAGAAAAATTCAAACTCACCTCTGCCCACTTCACATAACGACCGAAAACAAACCTTATTTTCAGCTGCCAGCCAGCGTTCGTTCGACCAGTTGTCACATTTTCAAACTATTGACAACATTTGCACGGCATCAGTTTTTTTGTGATCAAAGCATTCACACATTTCAAGTAGTTTTCACACTATGAATTCAGTCACATTTCCTTTTTTAAAAGTATTTATGAATGTTAACAGCCCACAAAGCAGCTTTATTCCAAACATTAAATACAGTATAAAAACATACGCCCTTAAGATCGCAGAGATTAGATACAGTAATTTAGTAGGGTGTCTTTTTTAAATCCCCCCATTTTCATCTTGGTTTTATGCTGTTGTTTTTTATTTTACTTTGTTCACTGTAAGCAATACTAGTATACATTTTTCTGTAATTTCATATTGTAAACACTAATCCTACGGTACCTTCTGTAGTAAATGGTTAAAGGAAAACAAATTGATTTTTACTGAAATCCTTTTAAATGCAAATATTAAACGTGAACTTACAGTTCCTAACCAAGAAATTTTGTTTAAAAAAAGACGGAGTTCTTGATTTACCTGCAAATACCTAAAGCATAAAAGTCTATGCAGTTTTTTGTAATCTCTATCATCGCCAGTATTTTTTTAAACCTGATGTACTTTGATTGACTGCATGTGCCATAGAAAATAATATTCTAAACTTGACTTGTATTTCCAAGGTTTGGTTTAATTGAGTCTATGCATGAAGACTATATTTTAAGGGGTAGTTCACCATTACTCAATTTGCACTTCACACTAATGTCGACTAAGGGTTGGGATTATTTTCAGAGTAATCTGTTCCTTTTTAGAGTTATAGACAAAAATGTTTGTTCATTTTAATGTAGCGACTGGAGCTCAGTCTTCATCGTCGTCCAAAAAGACACTGAAAAACATCCAAATAACTCCAAACTGCTCGTCTTTAACATCCCTCTTGTACTAAAACCTCGACATTGGAAATAGTTCTAAAAAAAACCCTATACAAGACTATATTTTAAGATTGTTTTTTAGCGGGAAATACCAGGACATCAGTGTATATTCTCCAATGTGTTTAAATGAGGAGACACTTGTAGTTGGAGCTGAGAGACTGGAATGGAAATAAACGTCATGTTTTAACGACAGTCAAAGGAAGATCTTTTTTTTTTCTCGTCAATGGCACGTTGTGATGTCGGAAGTTGAGGAAAGGAACTGAGCAGTAGCAAAAGTTTGCAACACTGTGTGAAACAACTGTGTTACGAAATGTGTTAATTAGCAACACCTTTTTAATTTAGTCACACAACAAGTGCCTGTGAACTTGTGAAGGCTCCTCTTGCATCTGAGAGTCATTGAGCGAATCAACGTTCGTTAAAACAATTCTCTGCAAGGTAGCGCAACAAAATTAAACTAATCGTCAAAATAGGATTTATTCATTAAGTTGTATTGCATGGTTAGTTACACTGTAACAGATGAACATTGTATTTGAAATGACGATATGCAAGTTTGTAAAATGACGCCTTAGTGTCGTTAAAATCTCTGATGCCACATTGCCAAAAACAGCATGTGGAAAAACAAGAAAATACTTTTTTTTCAGTTTCTTGTATTATGTCTCAAGTTGTTTTGGAAACACCTGGTTAGATATTACTAATACTGTTCAAAAGTAAACTACTCATTAAAGAGGATATGAAGGAAAATAATAGTTCAAGTGTTACTGTCAGGTAAGGACTAAATTAATGATTTTACTTAAACAAAGAACAGAAATCAAATCTGGTTTAAAGTCACACATTTTACTTGAAAAAAGAACAGAGTTTTCATGTCTGTAGGAACAATTTTTGAAGCACAGAGCTGTTAGTTCGCTTTTATATCTTTGTTGCAGTTTCACAAGCCGTTTTAACATCTTACTAAGTTTTAAACCAAAAAAAAACTTGAATGAGTTATTATCCTCAAGGTCCGGGGTGTGGTATACACGGCTTCAGAGGTCGTATCTGGCACAAATACATCGTTGCTCCCCACATTACTTTACCACTCAAGCAGTGATAAGTAATACAATCAGTGATAGGATATTATAAAATGTTTAAAAAGTCAACTTGATAAACATACTTTAGCTCAGGACTTTACATTTTGACTGTTATTTTTCTTTAGTTCATCATCATTTAAACAATTTCCCGAAGGTGACCTCCTGAGGGATCAATAAAGTTTCACCTTACCTTACCTTACCTTATTTTATTTATGACATGTTTAATCATAATACTTGATTAACTATTTGACAAAATTATTGACTCTTTATGTGTGTATTACGTTGTGCTATGCAAGCGAGTTCTGGTACAAAAAAAAACTAACACTAAGAGTATTTTTGCATTGAAAAGTAAAGATAAATTGTGGGGTTTAAAGTCCAATTTTTAACTTAATAAAAAAACAATCCACATAGTTTATACAATAAGTCGTTCAAAAGGCCATTACAGAAAACAAGGTCGTGTTAGCTTTGCCTTCGAGGTGACATCGTGAACCCAGAAACAGAAGTCCAACGAAATCCCGACTCCACTGACACGGAAAACAGGCGTACGACTTCCAAAAAGCCTCTAATCAACTACAGCGGGCGGGTGTTGACAAACGTGTGAAAAATTGATGTGAACACGTTGGCGGAAGGAAAACCTATTGTGTTATAATCAACCGGAATGATGTTTGGTGATGAAAAATGGCTTTAATCTCCAGCAAGAGTCTTTGCATAATGGGGCATAGCCACATGCGGCAGGAGGCTGGGGTTTTCGGCGAGGCTACCAGGTGACGCCATTTGCTTGGTGTCAAGCCTGGTGAGGAAGATGAATGTACGGGAAAGAAAATAATAATTAAAGTCCAGCTGAACCAGAGATCTCTGACTGTTAGCGTCTGTGAGGCAAATAATCTTGAAGTAGAACTGTTTAAGCGGATTTAAGTTAAATATGGTAGAATTTTTATAATTGTAATAGACCTACAAATACTAATAACATGTTAGAAGTCCATCACTATACACACTTTAATAAATCATAAGGTAGTCAGGAACAAATATTCAAAAGACAATAAAAAAGTTTCTGATTCTCCAGGAAATTGTCAGAAGTCCATGAATCATGTCTCAAATGTTCTCAATAGGAACTTTATTTTGGAACTTATTACACATTACTTTGGGCTTTGAAAAGCCTGAAAGTGTGAAATGAACTTGAAGAAAGTTTTTTTTCTTCATTTTTTACTTTCTTTATGATATTTAAAATGGTTATTGATTTACATTTTACAAAATAAAAAAGTGCTTCTCTCCCGTTTCAATTTGTAAGAAAGACTTGCATTAAAAATGCTTAATAGTATGTGCAAGATGTATTCAAAACAAAAATGTGTGTATAATAACCACACAAATACAGTAAACCGATGTAAAGTGGGGGATGAAATTAAAATAAACAATAAACAAAATGTTAAATCCATAGGTTTTATGTAGCAATTAATGCTGAAGCCGTCGGTCATGAAACAAGTGATCGGTTGACGACGCTTCATGAAACAGTATCTTATTTTCCCCACGGCTATCTTGCATCATTTTTAAACAAAGGACACAACAAGTGGATGTGTTTCATGAAGCTTCATAAAGCAGTAATGTTTTATTTCTATGCTAAAAAACACATTAAACAGCTATTCTGCTGAAATTCCATGTCATTTTCAAACTAAGGGAGCCACCTTCTGAGCTTAAATAGTAATACAAGAACACTGTTTCATGAAGCTTCATGAAACAGTATCTTATTTTCCCCTCGGCTATAAAATATTCTGCTCTGAAAAGATATTCTATTGAAACTTCACATAATTTTAACATTAGTGCGCCACCTACTGAGATAAAAGCTTCATAAAGCTTCATGAAACCTTATTCTTTTTTTCTATGCTCTAAAATATATTGGTTTTAATAGCTGTTCTACTGAAAACTGTTGTAATTTTTTAACTGAAGGCGCAACAAAATGATGGTTCATGAAGCTACATAAAACAGTATCGTCTTCTTTTCTATGCTCTAAAATATATAAGTTTGAATAGCTGTTCTACTGAAACCTTGCATCATTTTTAAACAAAGGACACAACTTTCTGTGCAAAAACCAAACAAGTGGATGTGTTTCATGAAGCTTCATGAAGCAGTAATGTTTTATTTCTATGCTAAAAAACACATTAAACAGCTATTCTGCTGAAATTCCATGTCATTTTCAAACTAATGGAGCCACCTTCTGAGCTTAAATAGTAATACAAGAACACTGTTTCATGAATCCGTTTTTGCCCTCTAAGATATATTGCTTTGAATAGCTTTCCTTCTTAAACTTCACATCATGTTTTAACTAAGGGCACCCTCTGCTATGCTAAAACAAACCAAACTGGTTCATGAAGCTTCATGAAACAGTATGCTTTTTTACTCTGCTTTAAAATATATTGCTTTGAACAGCTTTTCTATTAAAACCTCAAAAGATTTTAAAACTTAGAGCGCTGCCTACAGAGTTATAAAATAAAACAAAGACACTGTTTCATTAAGCATCATATGAAACAGTAGGCTTACTTATAATGCTTTGACAATCTTATTCATTGAAATATCTCAGTTATTGCGCCACCTACTGAGCAAAAAAGGACTTGCTTTAAGAAAGTTGATCAACCCTTCACTACCTGCTATCAAACTACCATAAATGTTGATAATTATGAGCGTTGGGAAATACCTTGAACCTTATTTTGCTTTACTTATTATTGAAATTCTTATTTTCCAGTTGCAAATATATATATATATTTTTAAAGCCTATTCATCATAGAAAACACTTTTTCACAACCATTTTTGTTTTTCTCACTTTCCATGACACCTCAAACTGGGGTTATGATAATTTCCTCCTTTCAAAGTGTGTTTTGAGAGCATCCAGCCGCTAATTATGGCAACTTGGTTGTTAAATCTATCCCGGAGGAGAAACTGCGATGATGTTCCCGCCAGTATTTATCCCTTCGTACGGATGAGAAGCGCTGAGCCGGAAATCGTCAGCTGACTATCGTCATCGCATTAACCTGAACGACCCGAACTGATTAAGGATCAGCACTTTTCCGCGGGAAGATGATTGATGCGGGAACGCCATTGAACGCAACGTGAGAAACGACCGTGCTGACGCGGCGCAAATCCTCATCAACAGCCGACGCAAAAGACCATTCGTTGTTATTACCCGGGGATGCGTTGGGGGGGCGACAGTCGGAGTGAACGGGGATTGTTGATGGATGCCGTTATTGAAGTCAACAAGGTGGGAGTAAAAATACGATTTGTTACACGCATTATGAAGCCGTTCTACTTCCAAATCGGCTCACGGTTATTGATAATCTATCGCTTACATGCATGTGATTAGCGGGAAGTGCAAGTGAAGCATCTTTTTAATGGACACCCGCACCATTAGTTCTAAGCTATGCGATAACTTGGAGGGAAAATAAAAATCTCTACTATTGCGTTTTGACATTTCCTTCTTTCTTGGTGGCCTTTCAAATTTTAATTAAGATTTTGCTTGTTCGTGGTGCAAGTATCGAGGGCATGTGGCGGAAATCTATTGAATCGCTTAAATTAAACTCTAAGGAGAAGGTGTAGTAAAACACACACAGAAACACTCATTCAACTTATTCATTATAATACTTTGAATACTAAATACAAAATATCTTTTGACTTCTTTGAAATGACCACTTATTTGAGCTGTTAAGTTCATGGCCTGAGCAAAATTTATATTTACCAACTAGGAAATGTTAGTAGGATTGTGATTTTCTTTTTGATTGGTGGTTGTAATTTGTGTAAAGCACATGCGTCAAAGCTAAGGCCAAATCTTGCCACCCATGTTATTTTTTAACGACACAACACTGGATGGTTGGCTCAAATGAAAGCAGATTAAAGTGAAGGTTCCCCCGAAATTCAAACTTCACTCATTTTCTACTCACCTTCATGTCGAGTAAGGGTTGGGAAACTGAGTAATCCGTTCCTTTTTAGAATTATAGACAAAAAATGTATGATTATGCTAGTGTAGCGAACAGTGCTAATTTATGTACGTCTTCATATTTGTCCAAAAAAAACATCCAAATATCTCCATACTGCTCATCTATAACGTCCATCTTATATTATTCTGACATTAGAAAATGTTACAAAGTAACTTAAATACATTTAATACGTTCATATTTTATACATTTACAAGTACCCAGACTAAACAAGACTTCGTAAAAACTTTCGACACAAAAAGGACGTTACAGATGAGCAGTATGGAAGTATTTGGATTTTTTAAAGTTTCTTTTTGAACGAAGATGAAGACGAAGACAACTGAGCTCCAGTCGCTACATAAAAATGAACAAACATTTTTGTATACAACACTCAAAAGGTACAGATTACTCTGAAAATAATCCCAATTGTGTCTGAACTAACCCTTTAATATAGTGTCTTGTAAAGATGTCATTGTTTAAGATAAGATAAGGGACAGAGATTGTGGACATCAACGATTAAACCGAGGCTTCCAAAAAGCATAAAAAACGGATATTGAAGGAAAGGAATACACAGATTGACAGTATTGCAAACGGACAGATCTGTAAATATACGTCGATTTTGGCTTCTTCCGTGACTGGGTAAAAAAATCAGTGATTGTTGTAGTCACACCCTTGGAAAAGGTTGTCCTGACAAACCATAAAGGTCGAAGATGTTCAACTGTGGAAGAAAAAAATGCCAGTAAAGTAAAAAAAATAAAAATGGCCGTCTTTGCCATTTGCTTTTATGTTCTAAACATTATGGGTCTTTTTTTTTCTGTTCAGTCTCCGGCTCTGCCCACTCCCTCCCTTTTTTTTCCTCAGAAATGACTTGAGCCCTGCATTTTTGCTTTGATGCTAACAGGCCTTTGAACTGCAGCCGGCAGCTTTGCAGGATGCTGTGGTCGAGTCTGCGAGCGTCAAATATTCATCGCAGACTGACCTCACCTGGAATACTGATGAACGCCGCACGGCTCGTTTTGGACAGGAGCAGACGTGTGCGACCGGACCAGAGAGTGTGTGAACTCTGAAGGCTGGTTTGAAAAAAACAAAACAAAGAAGAGGTGACCGGGCCGACCCTGGAATGGCTTGTCTGTTTTTATTACGTCTGCTGCTACAGTTGCGCTGCCTTTCTTTATTTCCTCGGAGGTCATCAGAGAGGGTGATTGTTCTCACGCTTGTTAAAGGGTGAGGCTTTTTTATGGGGTTCACCCGGAGGCTTGTGCTAAAGTTCACGGTTAGGTCACGTGATGATGTCGCTGGGGTGTACACGTAGCTCGGTGAAGGAATGAAAAACGACTTTCGTTTGGAAGATTTACTCAGGGGCCACATTAAATACTGTGTCTGCTGTAAGGGGCCGTCAAGCCAAAAGAAAGAAGGGATTAATAAAAGGAGCTTTATTATGTTTTAAAAATGTTTTTAAAGAACAATAAGGAGATTTTAAATAAGCTTTAGCTGAAATTGTATTGCACGTTATAAGTTTTTCAAAGAAAAAAAAAACACATGTGTAGATTTCATAAATTATAATATACAACCAAAAAAACGCAACAATGTTATTTACATTATAAAAAAAAAACTAAATAAGCAGAAGTTTTTATTGTATACATTTTTCTTTTAAATACATTTCATTTAGAAATATGATATAAAACTGATATATTTCTGTAATAAAACTTAATTATTTAATGACCTAAATTAGTTAAGGAGTATTGATTCAATTGTACATTTTTGCTGCGACCGGAAAAAATACAGATGTCAGCGTTAAAAGCGTCAATATATATTATTAGATTAGATTAGATAGACTTTATTAATCCCTCTAGAGATCTCCTTTCGGGAAATTAGATTCCCAGTTCACGCCAGACAATAGAAGGTACAGCTAGTTTCATAAAAGCAAGAACAAGAACAAAGTGCAAATAAAAAAGTGCAACAATAAAGTCCCGATTTAACCCATAAGGTAATGTTATGTGGCCCTCTGAATGAAGGTGACTTATGAAGATGTCAGTGTTTTTTAATAAGATAAAGAATAGAGATCATTGATTTCAACAACTACACAGAGACTTCAAATAAACTAAAACCTGAGAAAATTAACCCTTGTGTTATATCAGGGTCAAACAAAGACATTTGGTTTTGGGCCTTCGAGAGAACACAAGGGTTAAGAGCGTCCAAGTTGATAATTCAATATTGCAATCAGACCAATACTAACATTTAAAGACTTTGGTAAATACGCTTTTTGTTTGGCTCATGACCTCCAACGCTAAAAGATTTTGGCCCCTGGTGTGATCCCCCCACGATGTAGATTATTAATCATTAACTAGCTCTATTACTTTATATTTAAAGTAAACATTTCAAATATGTAGTAATCATCTCTGTATTATTGTGTTGGTTACTTCCCACGAGCAAAAAACGTTTGTCTATGACAACATCTCCGCACACTGACACTAAATACTAGTGATTGGTTGATGAGGTTTTAATGAAAGAACTGGTGAAGTTTCATTAAACAGTGTCTTCATTTTCCTAGTTTGTTGGATGCTAGTCTAAGAAACATGAGGAATAATTGAAAATATTATGAAGCAGAAAGTGCCATTTAGTGGCGTTTGAAAAATAATACAACTGTATCATGAAGCCTCATCAGATGTTTCATGAAACCTTAGTACTGCCACGACTAACTACTAATCACCAAGTAAACCCAAACTAGAAGATACTATAAGATAAGTTTTTTTATGTTGGCAACTGTATCCTTTCCATGGGTGTTTTTATTTATTTATCGACTAAGCCGCAGTTTTCTGTGACAAGAAAAAAAACTATTCCAAAAGTCAGTTATTGAAAATAAATATATAACAAGAGGGCTCATTTTGTGTCGAGGGGAAAGAGACAGAAAGCTAAGATGGAGAAACATCTATTTTTGATGTTTTTTTTTCTTTCTGTAGTTGAACTTGACGGACGACAGAGTGTTTGTTTCTGAACGTGTGCAAGGAAACAATAATTGACCAATTTTTATTTATAAAACATTTGCCTTAATTTTACAGTCCAAAGTTTTCCTTCTTAGAGAGTTCAATAGTCTGATTGAGTATCCAGAACTACACCAAGGTATTATCAGGGAAAAAAACATCTAAAAAAGGACAAGAGGATAAAGTTGATTCCAGCAGCTTTTTGGACATATTTGGTCTTTCAGTTCTATTTATTCAATCTTATAAGTGTGGAATAATCACAAGATGTCAATTTCATTCAGTGTCTGTTTAAATCAAAAAGTGTATCAGAATATTTCGTATCATAATTGGATCATGAGCTGAATATATCTTATCAAATAATATCCTTAGATAAGTGTATCGCTACAGTCCTATTACGGAGCATAAAAATAGTTGGAAAAAATGGTCAAAAATGTGTAAAAAAAAGTGGATTTTGATTTAAAGAGTTTAAATATAAGTTGCTGGTTTGCTTCCAGTTTGAGGCAACCAACTTTCTGTGTGGAGTTTGTATGCCCTCCCTGTGCTAGTGTGGGTAAACTCTGGTTTCTTCCCCAGTCCAAAAACAATGTTGGTGACCGGTTCAAGGTGTCCCCAGCCTCTCAACCCGGAGTAGCTGGGATAGGCCACACCCCTCCTTAGTCCCTTATATGGGCGTAAAATGAGCGGAAGAAAATGAATAACTGAATTGATGGCAAAACCAACATTGTTTTACTTCTAGTTCAGTAAAAAAAAAGTCTACCTTCAATAATTCATTTTGCACAGCTCACCTGCCACCTGTTTTACTGCGTCGTCAATTTTGAAACAAACAGAAAATGCAACTTTTGGACCAGGACTTGGCATAATGTCGCTGCAGGCAACTCAACATGGCGTAGGTGGACAGGTGCTCGGTTATGAAATAAATATGTTTGTCGATACACATTAAATTGCACGGCAACAAAGATGTTGAACCAGCATGAACATTAGCAACGTTAACAACTCTAGCGAACATAGAACTCTCGATCCGATCAGGGTAGGTTAACTAAAGTTAATTTCAATTTATACATTTTCTTCCAACTGAACTGGTTAATATAGAAATTGCTACCTTGTCATTAAACTTCAACTCACAGCAATTATCTGCAGGTCACCTGTCAATCCTCCCACATGAACTCCTGCTTTCTTATGCAATTATGTCATTGAATTCATACAACAGTTCATAGGGGTTTTCATTAGTGGTGTTTGAAAGTATTAATACAGCAATATATTGCCATATTCACAATACTGTACCATTTTTTTTCTTTTAAACAAACAAATATATATATATATATCAAAGTAGATTAAGAAGGTACAGACGGTTTCATAAAAGCAAGAACAATACCAAAGTCCAAATAAAAAGAGCAAAGTGCAAAGAGAAAACAAAGTGTAAATTTAAAGTAATATTTTATTTTATCATAGATATTCTATAGTTTAGAGTTAGATAAAGTGTTTTAAAAATAACATTATTTTTTATTTAACATGCAAATATTCATGGAGTTTGTACATTTCTGTGTAGCAATTAAACTTCCGACCGCCAGATGGCAGCAGCCATTACATCCTCCGCAGATAAAGGAACAATGAAATCTCGGTGATTACTGAGGACAAGAGGATGCAGTTGACCAGCAACTTTCAAAGCTGATATTTCGGTGTCAAAACTAATGAAAGTCCTTGTAAAAAAAGTTACGACTTCGTCAAGAGTCATGTGGTCTTTAAATTCTGCAACACCAGAGTCAAGTACTCGACAATACTACACATATATCATTGTTACTACAGTATCACAATAAATCGTATTGATGCCACTGTATCGCGATACATATCTTATTGCCAGACTTTTGCCAATACACCCCCTTTAGAGTTAAAAGATTAGTTACTTCTTAGCGTACAAAACGCAATAAAGCATATTTTACACATTAATTGTCGCTGGTTCCCTGATGCTGGTACGTTGGACTGATCAGCAAGAGCTTTGTCAGCTTATAAAGGCCTTAACAACATTAGGGTTGATTGTGGCCTTTAAAAGGATGAATCTTTAAGTGCTCTGCTGAGGTGCAGGATTGTGTTTCGTAGCGACTGAATACCAACACACTCATTTAAATGCACCGGCAGTGGGTCTACCTCGCTGCACCGGCAGGATTTGTTTTTCCTTCCAAGGTCATCAAAATGCCAACATGTCGGAGCAACCTTCGTCTTCAATCATATCGGCGCCGGCGTCGTGCGGCACACGGGGAGCACATGTAAGTTCATCTGTTGATGTTCGACGGAGCAGCAGTTTTTTTTTTTCCTCCAGCGCGTCCTGCATATGCATGAACGGGTCGTCCAATCTGTGTGCGCGAGCACGATCCTCGCCGCGGACCAGAGACTAGTTTAATTATAGTCCTGATTACGTCCCTGCGTCGTCCTACACCCACATTACACATCCTCTTGTTCCCCATTAATGAAATGCATTAAAATGGGTAAAATCCCACGACCCGTCCCCCTCCACCCCCACTAACACATCTTTTCTTCTTCGGCTCCGTCTTCCACTTCCTATTCTGTGCGAGCTAAAGACATGATGCCGCCGAGAGACCGACTCATAATGAAGAAGCATTTCGTCCAGAAGGTTGCACGGACTGTCAAATATTTGCCGTTTATTAATCTTGATAGATTTCGGAGGTAAACAAGTAACTTTACTGCACTACACCGTTCTCGAGTCACATTGTATTGGATGAATGAAGCCTGAAGAGCCAACAGGAAGTGAGCTTGACTCAAGAACTTTATTAACTCAAGGCAGAAAGGACTATTGGATTCCCAAGAAGTTCTGGAGTTCAAATGAATCAACAGGAAATGATCGTTGAAGCGTCCGATTGGATATGACTCACTCAAGCTCTGCACCGGGTTTAACATTTCATAGTAAGAGTCTCATGGTGAAGAACTAGAACAACAGAAAATAGAGTGAGAAATGTAACTAACTGTTAGTAAGTCTGTTGACAAGACACTGACCTTCTATATAAAGAAAGAATTGACTTAAAAACCGGACATGTTTTATGTTTGTTGTCGTAACTTTACAAATGATATTGATACTCAATTTTAGCTATTTAAACAGAGGGGTCTTTATTTAATTCGGAAACTATCTTTTGTAGCCTCTTGAAAATATTTAATTTGAGCTCAAGTTCTATTCAGTCTTATTCTGAGAGGTTTTTTGTACATCTATTACTAGATCATGTGATAATGTTTGCTTAGTCAAGGTTAAAAGCACAACAAATAACAAAATAACACATATCAAAGAAAAGTAAGCAGATCATTTCTTACTTTGTTAATTTGTAATACCTTGTGAAAAATGATCTGCAATATAAAGCCTGAATAAAGTAAGAGCGATGTTCTTTCTTTACCGTTTCATGGTTAGCCTAGTATAGTATTGTATATTTATTTTCTTCTTTTTTTTTTGATATTTGTGATATTTTAGTGGATTCAACAGTAAGATGTGTCAGGCATGTACCCTATATATGATACTTCTGAACACTGGATTATAAACATTCAAAAGAGAATATATTTTTAATTTTCTCTAGGAATTGTCTGTCATATGTTCAATTGCATACTAATAGATACATACTTCACTCCTTGTTTGTCCAGTATTAGCATTTTTATTAGTTGTTTTTTTTTTCTTGTGTGCATATGTATTTATAAATATATCTATATCAGATATGTACAGATGGAGTTGACTACCCACGTATACGTATAAATGACGAGGTTATTACATCAATTGAGAAAATGATTGAGGTTGATGAAGACAATGTATTTTCTTTCATGGATTGCCCGCCACAGCGTCACTACAGTGTATGTAATAGCTGAAGTACCCAGAGTTGCCCAGGAAACGAAAATATATTTTAAAAGAAAACTGCAAAGGCCATGTTATTCAGTTTTAAATATTTTATTGTCGCTTTAATATCCTTAAAGACCCGAAAGATTCTGAAATATTATGAAATATAACTTACTTAATAATTGAGATACAGTTAAAACAGCCTTGGTATACATTCTGGTCCGGCTACTTTAACATTATATCCACTGTTTTGGGAACTACAATTCAGCCATGCCTACTTATAGCAGTTTTTGGAACCCTGTCGGAAAACATAAATCTGAGTCCTGACCAAAAAACGGTTGTAAAATGAACTTCTTTGATTGCTCGACGACGGTTACTGTTGCTTTGGAAATCTACAAAACTACCAACAACTTCAATGTGGCTGAGAGACGTTGTATTTTTTCTCAAACACAGAAATTCACAGTTACCTGAGAACCATTCCTGTCATATTTCAAAGCATCGCAAGTTTTGCCTGACTGAGAGCGGTGAAAGGTGCTCATCATTCTAACTTATCTAAAGGTTACTTTATATTGATGACGTTATGAAGGATTCCAGGATACAGGGAGTGTGTGTTGTTTGAGTTCTTGTATTGCCCTTTGGTTTTCTTTCTATTTTTGTATTATTATTTTTTATTTATTTTATTTTCGTTTCCTTTGCAATGTAAAAAAAGAAGGAAAAAGTCAAAGAAAGTTGTGTGATGTACACTGTGATCAATTTTTTTTTCCAATAACAAATATTGAAACAAAAAAATTAAAAAAATGTCCTTGGTATAACACGAAAAAACTAATATTTTCACGCTATTGTAATAATATACAAGACTAAGATAGAACTTGGTGCACAACCATGTTATTCCTCTTTTGCCTTTACTGACGAATAAGCCATATTAGAGTAACTTTAGCTGGCTATTTTGTCCCAAACTGCCTTCCCTAATAATTAACTTATCAAAATAATTTAACTTTCTGGATTGTAATCATCACAAAGTTGTCCTGTAAAGCCATTTTCTATCTAAAAAATGTACATCCATTTTTTTGTTCATTTCTCAACCGACATGTTACTGCCTCAATCTTTCTGACCAGCGCATTCAGTTTTTAGTAAAGGCCAATTCTTAAAACCATAACATCAAAGAGAGAGTTTCTAAAACCAATCAGAATTCAACTAGGTTGCCCCAGGTAACTTTTTCTGTTCTCTGATTTGTTGGTTGATCTTAGAGAACGCTACACATTGTGTTGTGTTTTATTTTCTTCCTGATGTATAGGGAGAAATAGCTGAAATGGAAATCTATGACGACTCCACACAACATTCTCTCTAAATTATAAATTCTCTAAATTCTAAATTCTTATTCCAGCCTTATACCCCAGCTCGGGCTCTGAGGTCTGTGGATCAGAATCTACTTATGGTTCCACGCACACGGCTCAGGACCAGAGGAGAGAAATCTTTTCAGGTTGTTGCTCCTAAGCTTTGGAACAATCTTCCTCTCTCTTTGCGCTTGATGGATCTACTGACTCCTTTAAGAAACATCTTAAGACGTTTCTATTTGTTCAGGCTTTTCCTTGATTTTCTGGAACTCCTGTGTTGTTCTCAGTATTATCTTGATATTTAAAGTATATACTTTTTTGAGTATCGTTTTGATTGTTTAAGCGCTTTGTGGCCCTGGTCTAGAAAAGCGCTATATAAATAAATATTACTTACTTACTTACTTATCCTATTCACAACTCTCTGACTATGTGTATAAAACAAGAATATGTCACAGTAAAGATTGGAATCCTACTACTGAACTGAGATTTGAATATTGGAATTCCAATAGGTCCTAGGAGGATTCCAGATTCTACTAGTGAATTCCAAACTCTACTAGGAGAGATTGGAATCCTACTACTGTATTGGGATCTGAATATGGGAATTCCAACCTGTCATAGAACAAATGGGAATTCTACCAGGACAATCTCTGATTCTAATAGGAGAAATGTTGATGTAATCAAACCCTAACCCTAACCATAACCCATATTAATATTAAGATTCCCACTAGTACAGATTGGAATTCCAATCTCTACTAGTAGAATTCCAGATCCTACTGGATTCCAATCTGTACTGTGACAAATGTCTAAAGAATGACTCAAATTTGAAGGTGAAATGAATGAACATAAGTCTGATTCCAACTTGACATCTGTATATGGAGGTGAAGCGCAACACCTAAGGTTGAAAAACATTTATAAAAGATAAATAAACCCACAAAAATGTCATCAGATAAAGTTAAAACCAAACAGAGGTTCACTCAAGATGAAATGCTCAAGGGTGTCTGGAGGGAGAAAGTGTCAGGCCCTTTTTTTTTTTCTTTTTTTTTTTGAGGATGGCCGGAGAGATAAATTATGCTGTCCAAACGTCAGACCGCTGGGCTGATGGCAAATTGTGTGTTTAAGTTCTTATCTCTTTCTCAATACAGACAAACAAAAACGTTCTTATTTTCCCCTCCCCTCGGCGTCGTTCGTCATCTTCAACATCTCCCGCTCTTTCTCGATAGCAGTTCCACACTGTCAGCCAATTCTTGTGGATCCGTGGCCCCAAAAATGGCTGTGCTTGGCTGATTCTACTGATAAGAGCCTGAAAAGCGTGAAGTCAGTGAAGAGGGAGGAAAAAAGGGGGAACAAAAAAAAACAACAACTGGAAAACAATCACTGCAGCTTTGTGGAAAAATGTCATGGGATGTTATATTGAGACTGATACCGAAGAGTACAATCGTAAATTGTGTTCCAGTGATGTCTCAAAAAAAAAAAGTCCCTGAAAGATACTTGACTTGTCAGAACAGAGATTCCAGACATGAAAAGCTTTCTTTTTTCTTTTTTTTTTTTTTCCCACAAGTCACAGCCGGCTGATAATGTTACAGTGGCGGAAGGAGAATCATTTGCATTTACATCAAATGGTGATGAGGGGAGTGATAGAGGCAGTGTGGGAGAAAATGAGTGGGGGCGAAGGTCAAGTTGTACTTCATAGAGGAGACACTAATCTCCTCTGGAGGGATGAAACCGAGCTGCCCTGTGAAGAGCACAAATGGAGGACGAGGAGGAGGAGGAGGAGGAGTGGAATTAGCTCTGATTGTAAATGAGGCAACAATGTTTTTTAATGATGGTTGAGACCATTTGGAAAAATATATATCTATAGTTAATCATATATTTTAAATAGCGGTGAATCTTTCAAATGACACAAAGCCTCGTCTCAGTTATTGTATCATTATTAGATGGATATTTCACAATGGCTAGTGTTGTAGTCTACAGATCGTTCTCGTCTTGGTCTTGACCACCTATGGTCCTGGTCTTGTCATGGTATGGACAGCCTAAGGTCCTGATCCCGTCTTGGTCTAAATAGCCGACGGTCCTGGTCTTGTCCAAGTGTTTGCGGTCCTGATCATGGCTTTTTCTTGATGGCATATGATCCCTATTCTCGTCTTGGTCTTAATGGTCCACGACAACAGCCAATGTCACTGGTCTTGTCTTGGTCTTGATGTAGTATGGTCTTGGTCTTGTCTTGGTCTTGATGTAGTATGGTCTTGGTCTTGTCTTGGTCTAAACAGCCTATTGTCCTGGTCTTGTCTGGGTCTAGACGCAATATTGTCCTGTTCTTGAATTGGTCTCTACGGCTCATTTCACTGGTCTTGTCTTGGTTTCAACTACCTGTGGTCTTGGTGTTATCTTGGTCTCAACTACCTTTGGTCCAGGTCTTGTCTTAGTCTTATCTATCTATGGTCCTGGTCTTGTCTTGGTCTCAACTATCTATGGTCCTAGTCTTGTCTTCCTATCAACTACCTATGGTCCTGGTCTTGTCTTCATACCTATGGTCTTGGTTTTGTCTTGGTCTCAACTACCTCTGATGTCTTGGTAGTATCTTGGTCTCAGCATGTGGTCTACTGAGTACTCATGGCAGAGATTTATCAAGATGACAACAGCATTTATAAACATCATGTAATGATGCACAACGTCTCGAAAACACGATGTTCCTGGCATTGAAACAAATTTTACACAAACTTAACTTTCCGATATACGCACAATAGTCATTTATGCATTTGATCAAATCTGCTTTTCAAGAGTTTGTGTTTTATATTACAAAATCTTGATATGAAAATAAAATGTTGCAGTAGGTTTAGAAAACAATAGCTCTACAATCTTAAAGTTTACTGTGTTTATATTTTTATCGAGGCCTAAGATACCAAACATTTCCTTGTGACTAGACACGCTCAATCAAACTCCGCCATCCTGTGCCAGTTGCTAATAAAAGCCAATTCTACACGGATGTACATCAGGGAGCATGTGTGGATAGACAAACATCAGCATATTTGGCAGACATATTGCAGGAAATAGGTTTTATTTCTGCGCTCAAAATGTAACTCTTTGCTCCTGTTGTTTGAATTTGAACAAAATACAGATTAATAGAAAAGATGTACAAGAATGATAGAATCAATACATCAGTGGTTGAACCATATATACTTTAAAAAAAGCTTTCCTCCCAAAAAATAATAAACTTTACCATCACATTCACTTTGAAAAAAAACAAACTAGTATCGCGATACGTCGATACGATTTATTGTGATACCGTAGTAACAAGGATATATGTGTAGTATTGTCGAGTACTTGACTCTTGCATAATTTACAGACCACATGACTGTTGACGAAGTCGTAACTTTTGTTACCACATCTTGTATTAGTTTTAAAACCAAAATATCACTTTCAAAAGTTGTATGGTCAAATGTATCCTCTTGTCCATAGTCATCGCCGAGATTTTATCCTTTAGCTGCGGACGATGTAATGGGCGCTGCCACCTAGCGGTCCCAAGTTTATTTGCAACACAAAAATGTACAAACCTCATGAATATTTGCATGTTAATTGTAAATACAAATATAATATAATAACCTGCAACAGTTATTATAATGTTATTTACATTTAATACATTTTCTGTCATCAATAATTAAACTTTTTGTTTTCTAAATTCTTGCAATATAGCATTTTAAATAATATTTTATGAGAGGATGGTAGATGTTTCTGATATGGGATCATAAATACAGAGCTACAAAGAAGCTGTGATCAGCCGCTGCCCTTTGCTGTAGCTCTCCTGCTGTGCGACATGCAGACCACTGCTCCTCTCTCCATCTCCTCGTCCCCCGACGCTCAGCCGTGATCCCCTTAATGACTGCCAAGGGATTAGATGTTTATTTATCGAATAGACTGCGGAATAATCAACGGTGACCCTCTCCAGTGAGAGTGAGCGGACGGGGCCACAAATCACGAACCTCGATTTCCATCGACGGGATCTTAGCACGAAATAAAAACTGTTACCGAGGAAGATCGTTGTCATTTATTTACACCTCGGATGAACAAACACTCATGAACTTTCAATGAAGTTAATGCTGGAAAGTCGAGTTGCAACTGTTTTGATATATTTTAAATAGAAATGGATTTTCTTATTATAGTTCATTTATGGCAACAAAGGTCAATTCTCGTGGAGACGTAATCTTTTTTTTTCCTAAAGGTCTTTCACAAAATCTGATTTTGTACTTTTTTGATTAATGTTTTATCCATATTTATGTGGATTCACTTTGAATTAAGTCACATTTTACTGTTCTATCTTAACTATATACTGTAATTAACTGTGTGTAATTAACTTTGCCTTAAATTTGTTCTTTGTTGATATTCTGTTTATTAGTTAATTATTTATGTAGTGTTGACTATCTTTAACTTATTTATATTTATACTTTTATATCCATTAATTTTTATATGCAATTTTTAAAACGTTATTTATTTATAAGTCTAAAGTCTATTTATTTAATTTTGTTTATTATTTATTTTTATTTATTTTAAATTTGTAATCTCCTTTCAATATCTAGTTCATGTTTTGCATCGTGGGTCTGAAAGGACTACAATTTCATCTATGCTGTATGTCTTGATACATGTATATTTGACAAATAAAATAACTTGAACTTGAACTAGTTACATATTTATAAAAGATCAAATTTGATGTGATGAACTTGTTCCTTAATCATCTGAAGTCGAACTACAATGGAGTCCAATAATATGCCTGCACTCATAAAAACTTATACATGTTAAGAGACAAATATAATATGAAAAACATATTTTTCCATTAAAATATATCAATTAAATGTATGTTAATATGTTGTGCTTTTATTAACTTGGATCTATTTCTTATGTTTTTTTTAGTTTATTTGGTAATTTGATTTTGTAATTGAATATTTTATTTTAATTTCCTTTTGGTGAGAGACTTTTGTGATTTTTTTTAGTTTTTGTTATATTACACAAACCCATTCTTTCCAGTTGTAAACAGAACAACATGTCAACATTAATTGCTGTGCAGCCATGCTGACACTGGCGATTGTTTTAATGCGATGGTTCATTAAACACACCTCATAAGACGGGAAATGCCAAGTGGCAATATCGTCGCCATGGAGATAATCAGAAGCAAAAGGAGGACGAGTGATTCCTTTCGCTTTAGTTACACTACAACTGGCCCCATGGTTTAAACACACATGTACCAACTCTTTACCACAAATAACGACAAAAACAACACGGAAAATCCACCCAACTTTTCCCGCCGTGTCCTTATTCCAAATACGCTACAGTTGATTTGCCAATTAAGACATAACTAATCAATTATATTCCAATCATTGTGGAGAGCCGTAGCCAATCAGCTTCAGAATGGAAGTTACCAACAAGAAGAAAAACACTCACACAGGTTCAGAAGAGACGGAGCTTATTATCATATAGAAATTGCAATAAAAATGTATTATTTTTCTCTCAAATAAATATTTTTCAAACCCGGGAATATTTGTTTCTTAACCCTCGTGTTTTCTCAGGGTCCATAAATACATACGTTCACCTTGACCTAGAAGCAATACAAAGGATAAAAAAATTACATTTGTTGTCGGGCCTTTGGGTCACCTTGACCCTGAGATGGCAAAAGGGTTGAAGGATAACACAGGAAGCTCTTCAAATATATATATATTTTTTTTTTGTTTCAAACGGATTGTGCAGGCAATCGATATTTTTGTTTGTTTATAAAAACATATTAAAACATTAAAAACAAATAATTATTCTGTTAAAGCTACAGAAACATTTGCAATGTCGGAGCCAGAACAACAAACAACAACATCCCTTAAATTTGCACCATTATGATCTTCAACCTAATCCAGAAATATGACAGGACTGCATTCGATTTTTAAGATTCAAGAGTTGTCATTATACAGCATTTTAAAAATGTACAAGAACAAAATGTTGTTAAGACAACGCTCACCCTGAGCCATTAAAAAAATCAGAATATAAATTGACAAGAGTTACTAGTAGTTGTGAACAAATATTAGCTGAGAAATATTGATTGTCTAAAATTGTATTTAAAATATATATATCTATGGGTTTGATTCTCTAGATCAGGGTTAACGGTTGGTGGTTGGTCCTCTATAAATAATGTTATCAAAAAGATGATGAATCTTTAGTCTCAATCTACAGTTAATCTGTGATACTTTGAGACATTTTGCGTTGCTTGTCGGCAAAGGCTGCATTTTACGGTAAGACGAGGAGCTCAAATTCAGATAATGCGAAACATGTCTACACGAAGCCAATGCTCAAGGCATTCCCATGTTTGTTTTGTGTCAAACACTGCACGTGCTAAAAGATTTACAACACTGTGTATCTATTTTTTATGTGTTTGTCTGACATTCGAAGGTAAATACAAGTGATGTGCTTTACAGGCTGGACATCTTTCCAAAAATCTGGCCCTTGGGAACTTTGTGTTGATGCATAAAATGGTAAAAGATTTTAATATTTTAATCTCTAAACTTGGGTAAATGGTCTCACAACATGTTCTAGATCTTATAATCCATGTGCATGTGTCTTCGTGTTTAGACTATTGTAACAGTTTATTTTCATGTCTAAACAAGAAGGATCTGTCTCGCCTGCAGTTGATACAAAACTCTGCAGCGAGAATTCTGACCCGCTCTAGTAGAAGAACTCACATTTCCCCGATCCATAAATCTCTTCACTGGCTGCCAGTTTCTTTCAGGATCAATTTAAAATTCTGGTTCTTACTTTCAGATCTAGTCATGGTCAGAACTTCCATCAGTGATCTGATCCAGCCTTACACCCCAGCTCGGGCTCTGAGGTCTGTGGATCAGAATCTACTGATGGTTCCTGAACTCGCTTCAGGACCAGAGGGGAGAAATCCTTCCACACTGTTGCTCCTAAGCTTTGGAACCATCTCTGTGTTTGATGATCTACTGACTCCTTCAAGAAACATCTAAAGACATTTTTATTTGTGCTTATATTTTACTGAAGTCGATAAAGACATCCGTGGATTATATGTTGTTGAATGTATACCATGAAAAAGGATAGAAGAAGTGGCGTGGAAGCAGGGAGGAATACGAAAGGAATGCAAATGTCTCGTCTGATCCCACTTTAAGCAGAAGGAGCCAGTTTATAACTGAGCATTCTGTCTTTGATGGCACTCAATTAGGTTTCTCTGCGGAGCCATCAGCACACCCTGCGATGACCTTTTAATGCCCCGGCGCACAAACCTGTGGGCGCTTTTATTAAACCCGGTGAGACAGTCGATTGGTTGTGAAGGTAATCCCGGCTATGGCGCCGCCGCGGAATCACATTCTGTTTTCATTCCCTCCCCGTCTCTGTATCCTTCTATCACTTCGTCTTATCACTGCAGCAGGCTAATGATGATGAAGCTGCCGACTCAGCGAAAGAGTCACAGGCATGTTTCCAGTGTTTTGTGTGGTGCTATTTTCTTTTTTTTTTTGCTTTTGTTTCTCAGTTTAGTCTAATCGTTCCGTCGCGGACGCAAGTGATTGATTGACTGCTTAACGTCTTTGTATGTCCCGTAGCTGCGCGTGTTTGAAAAAGACCCCCTCGGGTGCCGGCGGTCGCAGGACCGACGACTTAATCTAGACGAAGCACCGGAGCTACATGACATTTGTGTCCTTCACACATGTCCAAAAGAAATCAATTAATCCACTTTGAAGCGGTGATGGAGGAGCCGAGCCCGACAGGTGGAGGTGAGGGGCGAAGGATCTGATGTTGAGAGAATCGTTTACGTCAAACAGGGGGAAGGTTTGTGTTCACAAAATGAGTTGAAAGATTCTCTCTGATGCGCTGATGGTTTAGCCCGAGGCCACGGCTTTCATCGGAGTAAGAGCCGGAGAGTTTGGATGAGTTTACATTATGGTGATCCATCATTAGCGGAGTGATTAACGCTGAGATATGAAAGTATCTGTTGTTGAAGGGGAAATTGGGGCATTAGTATATTTGATAAGAAAACCTTGAGCCAAACCTAAAACTTCACAGACAAGAACAAATATTAATCAAACTCCCTGGAGCAAGAAAAATACTCAACATTTATTGCGAGAAACAGGAGATTATATAGGCAACTATGTTGAGCAAAAATGTTCTTCAGATGTGCCAGAGAATCCATACTGGTCCAGAAACAGCCTCATTGTCCTCATGTATACAGTTTAATAAAACATTTGTAGGGCGACAAAAAGTGCAAAAAAATGTTGACCCCTTGTGTGATTTAGTTTGAAACCAACATCCATTAACAGTACAGATACATTTCTACCTCGAAATGCTTCTTTGGAGTTGGTTTTTCAGTTGTATTTGTTGCTTTTTTAATCACTAACCCTTGTGTTATCTCAGGGTCAGTGTGACTCCAAAGGCAGGAAAACAAATGTGTTTGTGGTATCCCTTGTGTCGTCTCCGGGGCAATGCAACACACACCTTGACCCACAAACAACACAAGGGATAAAAAAATAACATTCATTTTTGGCAGGTCACCTTGACCCAGAGACAACACAAGGGATAAAACAATTACATCTGTTTTTGTCGGGTCACCTTGGCCCTGAGATAAGACATGGTTTAAAAACTGACACCAAGCTAGCCACAGTGTCACCATTATTAACTGCCATTTAAATCTCCCCCTCTTATCACTCTGCTTCGGGTTTCTGTTGTTTTTGGTTCACTCAACACGATCCAAGCCTTCCGAAACCAAAATACAATTGATTTCACTTTGGTTTGAGAAGTCCTGAACGGGTCTTAAATAGAGACGGATTCTAATTGGTTAACTTAATGATGTTATCGAATCAGAGTCATCATTCAGGATAAATCACAACAGGCTTCAGGTCACAAATGATGGAAAAAATGTACTATCTTACATAACAATAGTCAGAAATGTTGTTTATTTCTTATCTTTTTCTATACATGTTTGCCTCCTAAAGTTAGACGTTGCATAGGTAAAAGGCTGCAAATAGGATTCACAGTAACTTATATTTTAGAAAACTTCACAAAGATTAGAGAGAGTCAACCTTTATTTTCAGTTTCTGAAGCCTTTACATAATTCTCAATTGCTCTAAAAGCCTTTTCAAATCCTGGCTGAAGTGTAATTGTGTGAAAGTAAAACATATTGAACCGGACGAATGAGAAACTTCAAGGAAATAATAGTAAGACTTCTCTTTCCACTTCAGCGAAATCTATTTCACCTTCAATGCAAAGCTGCATTTTAACAAAAGCTGTCCAAGCTCATTTTAATTGATCTTCTGCGGAGCATGTAAATCGCAATAACAAGCAATTCCATGTTAACTTCATCATTTAAAGACGCCCGATATCTCGCCCTCCACTTGGGGATATACAGTATATCTGCCTCGTACCACTGAACTCAACGACATGTACCAAGGACACGGGAAAGTACATCTGATGTTCACACACTGGACTGTGAACAATACTCACACAACATAACAATAATAGAAACATTCTAAAGAAAACCAGGGCAGCTGAAACCATTCGCTCCCATTTCAACCCTTGAAATCTCATTAGCTTGCATTAGCGTGTTCGATTGGGGATTGAAGTTGGGCAGTGGATTAAATAGGCAGGAAAGTCAGATTCCCACAAAAAAAGGCTTATGAAATACACAACAGTGAGAAACAGTAGTGGGAGAATAACTCACACACATGACTCAAAGGCAGGGTTTTGTTAGGCAGTAAGTAAGTAAGTAAGTAAGTAATATTTATTTATATAGCGCTTTTCGAGACCAGGGTCACAAAGGGCTTAAACAATCAAAACAATACTCAAAAAAGTACATACTTTAAAGATCAAGATAATACTGAGAACAACACAGGAGTTCCAGAAATTCAAGGAAAAGCCTGAACAAATAGAAACGTCTTAAGATGTTTCTTAAAGGAGTCAGTAGATCCATCAAGCGCAAAGAGAGAGGAAGATCGTTCCAAAGCTTAGGAGCAACAGCCTGAAAAGATTTCTCTCCTCTGGTCCTGAGTCGTGTGCGTGGAACCATAAGTAGATTCTGATCCACAGACCTCAGAGCCCGAGCTGGAGTGTAAGGCTGGATCAGATCAGTGATGTAAGGAGGAGCCTGACCATGAATAGATCTGAAAGTAAGAACCAGAATTTTAAAGTTGATCCTGAAAGAAACTGGAAGCCAGTGAAGAGTTTTAAGGATCGGAGAAATGTGAGTTCTTCTACTAGAGCAGGTCAGAATTCTCGCTGCAGAGTTCTGTATCAACTGCAGGCGAGACAAATCCTTCTTGTTAAGACATGAAAACAAACTGTTACAATAGTCCAGACGAGAAGAAACAAACGCATGGATTATAAGCTCCAGATCATGTTCCGACAACATTTTCCTAAGTTTAGAGATTTTTCTCAGTTGAAGGAAACAGTTTCAACAGTAACAACACTGACTTTAGGAAACATTGGCATCATTTCATTACTCTATATTAACAAAGAACGAATCATTTAATTGGGAAAACTGTGGATGCACAAGCATGGCAATGCTGATATGAATGGTCTCAGTGTTGTCTTGGTAGTAGATGGTCTTTGTGTTTGGTTGAAAAAAAAAAAGAGAAAAATCGAAGGTGAAAGTAAAACTTTTCTCGGGATGTGATCACGTCACACACTGCAAGCGTTTTTTAAAAAGCATTTTTATGAGTGAACGAATCTCCAACTGAGCATTTTTTTTAGTAGGACAGTTCGTATCACACATAAAATATTTATACTGTATACACAATATTTTCATCCGGAATGTGTAGATGTGACAACGCAGCTGATTGGCTCAAGCATGTCCCATGGCAGTTTTTTTTTAATACATTTTCCATCCAAAGTTATTTATTGAAGGTATATATTACTTTGAAAATGTACATGTGCAGTACTTTTAGTAAAATACGTTTCATCAAAACAACGTTGTTGTCACATGTAGCCTGAATAGATTAGATAGACTTTATTAATACCTCTGGAGATCTCCATCCGGAAATTGGGTTTCTAGTTCACAGCAGACGATAGTTAAAAAAAAAAAAAGAACAAAGTACAAATAAAAGAACAAGGCGCAATTGAAGACCAAGCGCAAAAATAAAGAACTTAGATAAAGGAAATAACGCAAAAATGAGGATACAAGTTTTAACATAAAGTCAGATAGTCAGAACAGGAAGTGACAAAACAAACCGATGCTTGGGAAATTATCAAATTGACAAAGATCTATTAATTTGTTTTTGTTGTCTTGTGACGCCATAAGTAAGTACCTGAACTGAAATAATGGGACCAAAGTAGTACTTGGTAATGTTCGCCGGATGTATTGATTTACAGGGGCAATCAATTATAGCAAAATACAAAAATCAATCAACTTTTTATCCTCTAAGTCGCACATCTGTAAAAATCTTGAAAATTAGTTTTTTGAACCATTAATTTTCAGAGGGTTTCATTAACAAGCGTGAAGCTTAATTGCAGTTTTCTTTTTTTAAAAAGGCCAGTATGAACGTGTGTCTCGCCCACACCTCCAGCGCCGCCGGCTTCACAACACGCCGCACACCTTCCTCCGAGACGTCTTGTAAATATCTGTGAGTAATGTTCAGACGTGTTATGCAGACAATTAATGATGCAATGCAACCAGATGATTTCCTCAATAGCTCAATGAAAGGAAGAAATCCATACGTGCCGAAGAAAGCTCGGATTTTTTTAACGCTGGAGTTTGCTCTCATGAATGCGGGCGATTAATTCTCCGGCGGCTTTTATTTTTTTTACACTCTCATTCCCTTTCCTCGCAGTTATCAAAGCAAATATTGATTCAGACGCTGAGAAAAGATGATGGATCAGCCACATTTTCAGTCGTCGCCCATCACAAACCTTATTGTGCCTTGAAACGTCCAATTATTGAACACTTGCTTCGTACGATCACGAGAAATCGTTAACAATCAGAGTTTAAATATGAACATCGTCATGACGATCTTGAATGTTGATCGAGAGCTAAGAGACGCTCTTATTTTTTTTACAGTTTTATATTTAGTAGATTAATAAAACTAGGGGAGTAATTTTGTTATTGTTTATTATTATATATATATATATATATATATCATTTTCATTTTCTGCCTTTTAAATCTTATTTTTTTGTCATTTTACTAATTTTTTTCCATTTACATAATATTATTAAGTGTGTGTAGAATAAAATAACTCAATTTCTTATAATTTCTTCTGTATAATTGACATGCAAATATTTACAGCATTTGTTCATTTTTGTGACGCAATTAAACTTCCAGCCACTAGATGGAAGCAGTCATTACATCCACAGCGCAGCGCTCGTGTTATCTCCAAGTCAAGAAAACCGGGTCGCCTTGAGTCAGAGGTAACACAATGAGTCAAGGGACAGTTAAATCCAGGTAACGACTGAGGACGAGAGGATACAGACAACTTCAGACATTTTTTAAAGCTGATATTTGGAAACATTTGGGCTTTCAGTTCTATTGATTCAACCAAAAGAGAGTCACAAGATGTCAGTAAAATTCAGTGTTGTCCTAAATATTTATGAAAGTAAGTGCTTGAGATACATCGTAAAGAATCGTATCCTGAGATTAGTGTATTGACGCAACAACACGATCATATCCCGGGCTAGAATTAAACTCTTCTTCAACTTCTTGGGCCATGACCACTTATTGTCAAAGCCATGTCGACCAGTTTTTCATTATTTCCATTTTTGTCCATCTTTTTACCTTTGTTTCCTTCGACAATAAAAAAAAAAATCGAATGATTTCACTCTTTTTTTTTAAACTCAGTGTCAAACCTTCAAGCCTCGCAGCATCTGGTTCTGCACAAAGCTGCAGTGAAAAGTGATTGTCTCTGAGAAGGAATAAAGGTAGAAATATCACAGTGATACACTTTGTAATAACAATATCGTGCTGCGACAATGAAGCGATTAGCAAAATGACCATTTGTGCTTTTTTTTTTTTTTTTTCTTTATGAGCTCCAGAAAAGCCGATGTATGGAATTATTGTTTCTCTTATGAAGCAAGGATAGCTATTGTTATTCACCCTCCTCCGGAGCATATTCTACTGTACCCTCTGTGCATCAGTGAGTCGTGAAATCGACTCATCAGTAATAGGTAGGTACAGAGACATAGAAGAGAGGGAGTGAGTAATTGGAAGGAGGACGTGGGGGGAAGAGAAAACGCACAAGGACACCGACCAGAAGGAGGGAAATAATGAATGAAATCATGATGGAACTCTTGGTAAACAGACAAGTTTTTTTTCAAGAAGCTTGATTCTGAGGTTGCATTAACCGGTGAAGAAAAAAAAAAAGAAAGAGAGAACCCTCAGACGTTGCGGAGTGTATGAAGGATGGTATTGGAGGCCGGCGATCGATCGCGGTATGCTTCAGCTCCAGCTCTGGAGAGTTGATCAGACGCTTTGGAAGAGGCTCACACACACTCACATATCATGCTGGCTGGAGTCAATAGCGAAGTGTCAGTCAGTGTGCTAATGCAGACTCAGTCCTGCCTGGTCTGCGGGAGGAGGAGGAGGAAGAAAAAAAATAGAAAAAAAAAAAGCAGCTCACAGCAGCTCTCAACGAAAGATTGTCATAGCCGTACAGTAGACCAGGATCTATGCGTGGGACACATCGACTAACATGACATTTCGCAAACCATTTCCCGCTTCAAATGTCAATAAGAGCGAGAATTAGTGGGAACGTGATACACCGCGCAGTTATTTTATAACCAAATTAGCCAAAAATAAAAGGTCAGCAGAGGCTTTCCCGCAGCGTTTTGATAGGATTTTAATATCGAGGCGTCTCATCGAATCTGCTTCATTAGCCGAGCGGCGCTCACTTATTTTATTGTGGCGCTGACATTTTCGTCTTCACCTCGCCTACCTTGAAATCGTGTGGGCAGAGGAATGAGAACCAATTCTCTTTGATTCATATTACAAGCCCATTTTTTTTTCCAGCACGATTCATTTTCCAAGTCGAATTAAAACATGAATAAAAGTGAGGATTAGCCGGTGGACCAATTAGAGATTGAAACCTTTATTTAGTCATTAAAAAAAAAGAAAACATCGTATTTACGATACTCACAACAAACTATCAAAGAAATGGGTCAGAGGGAAAGATTCTTTCTATTTTAATTGCATATCTCTTCCAATTGTTTCCAGGCTGGAAAACTACTTATGTAATTTATTTTGTATTGATTATTACTGTCTTAAAGGTGTTTTATTTTTTAAAAAGATGGTATTTTCTCTGAAATAACTTTAATCTGGGACTCTTGTTGCCTCAAGACGCTCGTTTTTTGGTCAAGTTTACTCACAAAATAAACCTGTAAATTAATGATAATGAGTTAAACACAAACTCAACTTTTATTTGTATTGTTTTTCATTTTTATTTTAAATATAATGCAGATATTTAACCAAAAGTTGTGGACACCTGCTTCTGAGTCCTTCAAATAGTCCTTAAAATAGCATCAATTTCTTTTCGTTCCTTAACTTAAACTTAACGCGAAAACACTATAATTAAAATCTGTATCACTTCAATGAAAAACGTAACACACAGAAAACACAAAGTCTTTCAGTCGATGACACCTATATATTGATTTTTAGTAAAGCTTACATGGTTTAATAAGTTCACTGTTGTTTTATTTTTCAAGTTATTTAATTCATTAAATACTTGACACAACACTGAGTTTTGTATTGTTTGTTATTTTCCTTTGAAGGTTGTTGTTTTTTTGTTACAGTGTTTTTCAATTTTAATGTTTTTATTTAATAGGTTAATGTGATCAAAGTACAAGTTCCTTGTGTGTGTTTAAGTTCTTAGGGGGGAAATAAATTGGAAAAATGTTGAGACCCTGTATCATCATAAAAATCATGATCAATGCATCCTTGATTCATTTTGTTTTATTTGTTTTTATTTATTCCATTGATTTTATATCACATCATCCAAACTTACACTGGCCCTTCTCTTAAAAAAAATCTCTTTTGTTAGTAACTAATTCACTTAAAAGTAACTTAAAGTAACTGAATTACTTTTGAAAGAAGTAACAAGTAATATAACCAAGTTACTGAAGTATTTTCTAATTCAATAATGACGACTTCTAAAAGGTAAGAGCATTAAAAAATAGCAAAGAAAGTACGACAGAAAATGTCTAATAGCTCACGATGGAATTATTTATATATAAATAAACTTTCACATGAAAATATTTAATAAAAGTGTCTTAATATTTAACATGTTTTCAGAGTCCGTTTGAATAAGGAAGGCTCCGAGGTACCAGTTTGTGTTTCCTTTGCTCACTTTTATTAACCGACCATGCTTTTCAAAAATTTCTTCTTTTTTTTTTTTCAACAAATTGCTGCCAACTCTCTAAGCGACACAGGCTGTGTAAATTCACCGGCGACCAGTGGGTTTGGTCCCCCTGTCGATACTTGGCTCGTAGATTGGTTCTTCTGCCTTGGGGGTCTACAGTGGTTCAGTTTGGAAATGATTGGAAACTTGTTGCCGCGGAAAACATCTCCAGCTCTGCACATGTGCATTAAATCTGACGACCAGCAGGGAAAACTCATTCACCACAATCTTGCCTTTTTTTTCCAGAAAGAAAACTGACGGCGTGACCTTTAAAAAGGGGCCGAGAGCAACACTTTTCTGATCCTATATCCAGTACAAAAAGAAATGGCGCTGAATCAACACATTTTAAAACATACAGCTTTTTGTAATGTTGAATACAAATCCAAACACATCTCAAGCTGAGCTCACACAATAATAACCCGCTGACAAAATGTTTCCCGCAGATGACCCGACCTTGAAAGGTACGACTGCTACCGGGTTTCATTTTGTGTCCAGGAGCATGACTACACACACACACACACACACACCGACACACAACCAAATCCCTCTCCAGATCCGTTTGCAACGTCAAGCACCGGCTCTCTGGCTGTGCTGATTCAATGTCCCCTTCACTTCCCCGGCATCACAGCGGCAATCTCATTCCAGGATTGCTACTTCTTGGGCCACTGCCTTCATTGTCGCAAATATATTTGGAGCTTTTAAGTCAAAATACAACAACATGGTAACAGGACACAACTGTTGCTATTGTACACATGTAGACGTTTTATATTATAGGCCGGAGTGTGTATTGGCAAGAAACTGTCGAAACGATACGTATCACGATACAGGGGCAACGATACAATATATAGTGATACTGTAGGAACAAGTATTAGTGTAGTATTGTCGATACAATATATAGTGATACTGTAGGAACAAGTATTAGTGTAGTATTGTCGATACAATATATAGTGATACTGTAGGAACAAGTATTAGTGTAGTATTGTCGATACAATATATAGTGATACTGTAGGAACAAGTATTAGTGTAGTATTGTCGAGTACTTGACTCTGGTGTTGCAGAATTAACAGACGACATGACTCTTGATGAAGTCGTAACTGATTTCATTTGTTTTGAAGCCAAAATATGTCCAAACATCAGCTTTAAAAGCTCCTGGGGTCGACTGTATCCTCTTATCCCCAGTCATTGCGCGATTCCGTTGTTCTTTTAACCGTGGACACAAAATCTTTTTTTTTTTAGAATCCCTTATTTGTCCCGCGAGGGGAAATTCGGTAGTGCTTTTGACAGCCATTCACACATACTGATGGGAGTAGGCTGCACACCTGCGCCAAGTCTACCATCAGGAGAAATCAGGGTGAAGTGTCTTGCTCAGGGACACAACGACACAAGCTAGTCTGGAGCTGGGATTGAACCTGCAACCTTTTGGACTGCAGGCAACCACTCTACCATCTGAGCTATGACGCCCCCTAAAATCACTGCTGCCATCTAGTGTCCGCAGCCTAATTGCAACACAAAAATGAGCAATCGCTGTATAATGTTTGCATGTTAAAGGATAAAAAATAACATGAACATGTTGTGAATTATATAGAGACATAAAAAAGGGTGCGACTTTGATAATGTAAAATATCTCAATAAAATCAGAAACTAAATAAGCAACTAAGTAAGTAGTTGATGGATAACTAGTGATCAAACAAATGAGTGAAAATTGATATTTTAAAGTAGACCATTGGCAGGAGTGTGCTTTGTCTCGGTGCTTTATTCTTACAATATTTAAAAATATATATATTTTCTGTGAACCATCCAGAAGAATTTCATGTCAATTTCAGTTTCTATTCTATTCTATTCTATTGGAAGTTTCAGTATCATTTTTCGATGTGTATAATCTCCTTCTTATCTTATACACTGGCATCTTTATAGGTCACACTTTCAATCTACTTGAATTCGAGTAGATTGAAATGAACTGCAATAAGTAAGTAAGTAAGTAAAGGTCATTTATAAAGTGCCTTTTTAGACCAGGGTCACAAAGCGCTTTAACAATCAAAAACAATACACAGTTAAAATAAATACTTTAAAATACATGACACATAAGATAAACAGGAGCCACGGAAGAGTTTTAAGGGTCGGAGAAATGTGAGTTCTTCTACTAGAGCGGGACAGAATTCTCCCAGTAGAGTTTTGTATTAACTGCACAAAACACAAAAATCAACCGTTACAATAAATGTTTCAGCAGCATTTAAAAGAGGTGAAGCAGAGGCTGCGCTCATGGCTACATTCATAACCCTCCATCCTCTGACTTCATCCGACATGACACTTGAGATGAAGGCGACCCATCGGCGCAGGCATGACTCATTCCAACACGCCCGTCTGTACTGATGAGCGCCTGAACTCCACATGTCAACGACCAGTGAATTTTCGCTCAAAATTAATTCCCCGCAGGATTCTCCAATCTGCCTACAGGAAATGTCCTTTAACAATGCCCACCTTAAGACGAGATAGTCTGTCCAGGGCAGGTGTTGATTTATAGACGCCGGTGTGTGTGTGTGTGTGTGTGTGTGTGTGTGTGTAGTATTCATGAGAAGGTGGGTGAGCGAGTGGTCATCCATCAGCAGCAGGACAGGCCTGTGGACGGTGATTATAGCAAGAGGGGGATCAGTTCTCCTGATTGATCTACCTCTCGTCGTCCCGGGTCAAAGTTCACCGCTGACCATTTTCCACTTTTCTTCAGCATGAAATCCACACGCCGGTGAATGTAGAGCGAGCTCACACACAAAACGCTCACACACGTGTGTGTTTATCAGACCACGAGCGCGAGTGTGTATTAGCCCGGCAGACTATACCCTTCAACCCAGATATCCGCCGCCGCTAAATAATTCAGAGCGGAGATGCTCTCTGCTCTGGAAGTATTTGATGAAATATTGAAATGTTGAAATTGCAACAGAGAGAGTTTCGTGAAATAGTGGCGCAAACAAGAGCGAGACGACACACGAGCGCAAATGAAGATGAGCGAGAGAAAAGATGGCTTCAATCGACAGACTTGACACAGTCAATGGGATGTTGATTTTAACGTTCGTACGCCCGACAGAAGTGACGATACCTCGCCTCAAAATCATGATTAATGCATTTTATTCTAATATTTATAAGCCTTAGGTTGATGGTGAAAGTGGTTAGGGAAAATGTCAGATTATTGAAATTAATTAATGTAATTAAGACGTACATTAAATAAAAAATATTCACATTGACTACAAAGATGACGTCCATATATATTTAAAAAAATAAAATATTAAAAAAATGTCTTTCCATATATAATGTATTTACTGGTTATATATATAAAAATACATTATATATTGAAAGATATTTTTTTGATAATTTGGATTAAATTTAAATCATATTTATTACACACTAAGAAAGGGAGATTTCCAGAGAAAATGTCCACATTTCACCAAATGGGCAAAAAGGGTGCAGAAGACCCCCATGAAAATCTAAATGAGTCAAATTTTAAAGTTCAAACCATATTTATTACATGTTAAATAATGATTAAATTCAAATCGCACTTCAATTCTGAGGCCCATTATCCACCTGAATTTGTTCTCCTTCCTCCTCAAGTTTCTTGGGTTATTAATATTATTTTTAACTTCTTTTATACTCGGTAAACACGGGTTATTTCCAGTCGAACACTTTCTAAAAGTCAAAAGCATAAAATAAACCCACAATATTAGCGTGTAAAAAAAAAAGGCAGTTTAGCAACTACAGATATAAAAAGCAAGTTACTTGTGGCGCTGCAGTAACAAGGTGTTATTTCTAGGCCTGCAAATCGATAAAATGAGATCAATCACATTATTTCCTGAATTAATTGCGATTAATCTCATTGTAAATAAAGATGTAAGGATATTATTTAAAAATTGTTTGGCTTATATTTCAATTAAGTGCCTGAAATCAAAACCAAAATAAAAATATTTTTAATGTACTATTAAAAAGGAAATATTCGCTGCGTTTGTTCATTTTTGTGTTGCAATGAAACTTCCAGGCGCTAGATGGCAGCAGTCTTCACGTCCAATGCGGCTAAAGGAACATTCCGCCAGGGTCCGGGGGTGACTGAGGACCAGAGGATACAGTCGGCTAGAGCTTTTTTAAAGGTGATGTGTTGACATATTTTGGTTTCAAATAATTTCCTCATATCATGATACATTTTTTTTCAATACACATCCCTCAAAAATGTATTATTATTTTATACAATTCAATACTATAATACTACTGCACTTCTACTAAAATATCTATGTTTGATATTCTGATTTCAAATCAAACATGGTCGTATAACAGTGCCAGACAATACCAAACAAGTGCCGAGCTACTCGTAAGTGTGGAATCATTGTATGATCATATTCGATCAAATAATGCAAAGTTTTAACATATTCAACCATTAAATGTTCAGATGACACTGATATACTTCCGTAGTCTCCGATTCCTCTAGATCCTTCCATTTATTTTCATTCCATTGACCTTCAGATCCGTGATTGAAAACTCGTCGTGAGAATTTAGTGGCCGACGCCTTCAAGTACTTGATCTCACCCTAGGAACTTCTCAGCATCAGTGTCCCTCCACTTCCATCTTTCCTCTTGTTTTTATTTTTATTTTTTATCATCCAACCCCTGGAGGCAGGAGGTGAGGAGGGGGTACGGGGGGGTCGTTCCTGGCTGTGTGGAAAACTTTCAGAAACACCGACGCCCTGCTGGCCTGAGCCGGCGTCATCCTTCTTCTTGCTTTTGACAAAATTTAACCTGAGGCAACAAACACTTTTGCTCTGTGCCATGTGCCTGCCCCTTAATCTCTCACTGTCTCGGAGCCCACCTGAAGCCCACCGCCCGACCCACCCGCTCTTCTTTATCTCGCCTCCTCACCTGCTTTTTGCCCCCCCCCACCACAATCCTCCTCCCCCTTTTCCACATTTCTTCCTTTTATCGCATCGTAACTTCTACACTATCATTTCATCTTCAACCCCCCCCCCCCATGAAACCAGCAAAGATTCACTTCACCAGAAGACTTATCTCCACCTGCACCCCCACCCCCCCCACTCTAACCCCCCTATCCCCCCCCCTTTAAACCTGATCAATAACATGGCAAACAAACAACGCCGGCACTTGAGCATTTGTCGGGCTACAGTTCAAGCTGCTGTTTTCCCTCTCGAAGTCTAAAGCGATGACTAATTGGATTCAGAAATTGATTCGGGGGTGGGCGTGAGGGGGTGCGGGGGGTTGTCAAGTAGTCGGAGGAGAAAAACTCTCGAGGCCTAGTGATGGATTTAAGTAATGGATGCGAGAGCGGCACTTCATCTGAACGGACTCGCACAAGCTGCTCGACGGATTCTTTTCACGTCAAAACACTCAAAATAAATGAAATAAAACGGTATTTTTAAAAGGGAAAAATAATTGGTTTTGAGGGTAGAATACAAAAGTTCAGCAGGACAGCATATGGTTACAATATTGATGGATACAAGGGACAAACCCCCGAAAATCTGGAATTTTTGATTGAGAAATTGGAAATGGAAAAAAGAAATGTAGGTATTCAAGATGAACTACGTTAAAAGTTTCTATATGTTGCTGGAATTGCTTTTTTTCTATTTCTGTTTTGTTCTATTTTTGAGTTTTTGCAGTCTCGAAAAAAAACAGAAAATACAACAAAATGAAATATTAACAATAGCAAGAAAATCAAAGACCTCCATAAACATGATAGAGATGATTCCAAAATAGTGAAAAACAAGTTTATAGATATAATGATATCTAGGTCAAATCAGGGCTATATACTGTATATATCTATATAAACCTATTATATTTGAAGGTGTTTAAAAGGTTTTGTACTTTGTACTTTGTGCACTTTGTGTAAGATCCCGTCAAGTAATTGAATATATCAAGTCTTTGTTTTAGTAATAGTTGTTTAGCATACATCTTACATGTAAGAATTTAAAGTATTTAAAACTGTAACCAACCATTTTTTTTACTGTAACCAAACCATTATCAAACAATTTCAACTATAATCAAACAATTTTCAACTATAATACAACAATTTTAAACTGTAATCATCAATTGTTAACTGTTACAAATTTTTTTTGACTGTAAACAAAACATTTCAACTGTAAACTACCACTTTACCACTAAAATTAAAGAATTTTCAACTGAAATAAATCAATTTTCAACTATAAACAAACAACTTTCAACTGTAATAAACCAATTTTCAACTATAATCAAACAATTTTCAACTATAATCAAACAATTTTCAATTGTAATCACAAACTGTTCAACTTTAATTAAATGATCTTTAATCATCAACTGATCCAACATGATATTTCCAGTTTGTTTTTCAACGTATCACTGAATTAATGACGCACAATAACAGCCCTCGAGGGAATAACACTCAACCTCTCACACCACACACTCACCTTTAATGAGAGTCGGTTCCACACGACTCGTCTGAGTGTAATGAATCCTCAGCAAACCAAGTGAAGGGGAAATTGAAATTTGGAGTCGACTCCATGATGCTCGACAAATCAAAACAAACACCAAGAGGCTCATATAATCACCTGGTGTAGAAAACAAGCGTTGTTTCAATACCAGGAAGCTTTTGCGTGTCTTTGAAAAATGTAGCAATTCCCCTCAAATATTTTTTCTTAAAGAAACCGATGGACAGTTTGTAAGAAAGATCGTGATGATGTCACATAAAGAACGGAAAGAAACTAACGAAGGGTTCGGACATTTGGATTCCAAATGCATCTTCCTCACGCCGTTTTGAAGGTCGTTAACCCCACATTTAACGTCAATTACACCAGTGCCATTCAAACACACATGAGAAGAAGAAGCAGCAGCAAAAACACGTTTGATCTTCAACGTGATGGGAGTTAAAAAAAATCGGATTGGACTTGTTTGGGTTTTTTCTATTGGGTGATACATGTCAAGGCTAGAAGAAGAAACCAAGAATTCCTAGAACTAGAGGATTTTCTTTTTTTTCATTGAATGAAGAGCATTCATTATTGAAATGCTTTTTTTTTTTTTTTCTTTTTTTGTTCAATGTCAAGATGAAAGCCTTTTTTTTGCAGCAATAGCTGTAGATGTTTGCCTGGATTATTAAAGTGACTCTTCACCCAAAATTCAAATTTCACATATTTTCTACTCACCCTCGTGTCGACCAAGGGTTGGGATTATTTTCGGAGTAATGTCTTCCTTTTTAGAGTTACAGTTAAAAAATGTTTGTTAATTTTAATGTAGTGACTTTAATCTACATTAACCCAGAGTACTTCCTGTCTGTACAGGATGTTGGCATAGCAGTTAGCCTAGCAGTTAGCCTAGCAGCGTCTGCTAAAAACAAGCTTTAAATATCGAATTGTTTAAGTTTTTCTGGAACGATTTCTCTTGTCGAGGCTTTAATACAAGATGGACTTCACAGACGAGTGGTATGGAGACAGTTGGAAGTTTTTAAGTGCATTTTTGGATGATTCTAAGCTTGTTTGTAGCAGTTAGCCTAGCAGCATCTGCTAAAAACAAGCTTTAAATATGGACTTGTTTAAGTTTTTCTGGATCGATTTCTCTTGTTGAGGCTTTGATACAAGCTGGACGTTACAGACGAGCATTTTGGAGGTATTTGGATGTTTTTAAGTTTGTATTTTTGGACAATTTTAGGCTTGTTTGTAGCAGTTAGCCTAGCAGCATCTGCTAAAAACAAGCTTTAAATATCGACTTGTTTAAGTTTTTCTGGAACGATTTCTCTTGTTGGGGCTTTAATACAAGATGGACGTTACCAACGAGCAGTATGCAGACATTTAGATATTTTTAAGTGTTTTTTTAGACGATTTTAAGCTTGTTTGTAGCAGTTAGCCCAGCAGTGTCTTCTAAAAACAATCTTTAAATATAGTCTTGTTTAAGTTTTTCAGGAACGATTTCTCTCGTCGAGGCTTTAATACAAGATGGACTTTACAGACAAGCGGTATGGAGATAGTTGGAAGTTTTTAAGTGCATTTTTGGGCGATTTTAAGCTTGTTTGTAGCAGTTAGCCTAGCAGCGTCTGCTAAAACCAAGCTTTAAATATAGACTTGTTTAAGTTTTTCTGGAACGATTTCTCTTGTCTCGGCTTAAATACAAGAAGGACGTTACAGAAGAGCAGTATGGAGGTATTTGAATGTTTTTAAGTGTCTTTTTAGACGATTTTAAGCTTGTTTGTAGCAGTTAGCCCAGCAGTGTCTTCTAAAAACGAGCTTTAAATATCGACTTGTTTAATTTTTTCCGGAGCGATTTCCCTTGTCGAGACTTTAATACAAGATGGACGTTACAGATGAGAAGTATGGAGGCAAAAACACGTTTGATCTTCAACGTGATGGGAGTTAAAAAAAATCGGATTGGACTTGTTTGGGTTTTTTCTATTGGGTGATACATGTCAAGGCTAGAAGAAGAAACCAAGAATTCCTAGAACTAGAGGATTTTCTTTTTTTTCATTGAATGAAGAGCATTCATTATTGAAATGCTTTTTTTTTTTTTTTTCTTTTTTTGTTCAATGTCAAGATGAAAGCCTTTTTTTTGCAGCAATAGCTGTAGATGTTTGCCTGGATTATTAAAGTGACTCTTCACCCAAAATTCAAATTTCACATATTTTCTACTCACCCTCGTGTCGACCAAGGGTTGGGATTATTTTCGGAGTAATGTCTTCCTTTTTAGAGTTACAGTTAAAAAATGTTTGTTAATTTTAATGTAGTGACTTTAATCTACATTAACCCAGAGTACTTCCTGTCTGTACAGGATGTTGGCATAGCAGTTAGCCTAGCAGTTAGCCTAGCAGCGTCTGCTAAAAACAAGCTTTAAATATCGAATTGTTTAAGTTTTTCTGGAACGATTTCTCTTGTCGAGGCTTTAATACAAGATGGACTTCACAGACGAGTGGTATGGAGACAGTTGGAAGTTTTTAAGTGCATTTTTGGATGATTCTAAGCTTGTTTGTAGCAGTTAGCCTAGCAGCATCTGCTAAAAACAAGCTTTAAATATGGACTTGTTTAAGTTTTTCTGGATCGATTTCTCTTGTTGAGGCTTTGATACAAGCTGGACGTTACAGACGAGCATTTTGGAGGTATTTGGATGTTTTTAAGTTTGTATTTTTGGACAATTTTAGGCTTGTTTGTAGCAGTTAGCCTAGCAGCATCTGCTAAAAACAAGCTTTAAATATCGACTTGTTTAAGTTTTTCTGGAACGATTTCTCTTGTTGGGGCTTTAATACAAGATGGACGTTACCAACGAGCAGTATGCAGACATTTAGATATTTTTAAGTGTTTTTTTAGACGATTTTAAGCTTGTTTGTAGCAGTTAGCCCAGCAGTGTCTTCTAAAAACAATCTTTAAATATAGTCTTGTTTAAGTTTTTCAGGAACGATTTCTCTCGTCGAGGCTTTAATACAAGATGGACTTTACAGACAAGCGGTATGGAGATAGTTGGAAGTTTTTAAGTGCATTTTTGGGCGATTTTAAGCTTGTTTGTAGCAGTTAGCCTAGCAGCGTCTGCTAAAACCAAGCTTTAAATATAGACTTGTTTAAGTTTTTCTGGAACGATTTCTCTTGTCTCGGCTTAAATACAAGAAGGACGTTACAGAAGAGCAGTATGGAGGTATTTGAATGTTTTTAAGTGTCTTTTTAGACGATTTTAAGCTTGTTTGTAGCAGTTAGCCCAGCAGTGTCTTCTAAAAACGAGCTTTAAATATCGACTTGTTTAATTTTTTCCGGAGCGATTTCCCTTGTCGAGACTTTAATACAAGATGGACGTTACAGATGAGAAGTATGGAGGTATTTGGATGTTTTAAGTGCATCTTTTTAGACGTTTTTAAGCTTGTTTGCAGCAGAAGCTAATAGGCTAACATGCTACACACGCAGGAAACACTCCGGGTGAATCTTGTTAAAGATTGTGGCCCCTGACCGGTCGACTGACTCTGTGATTCCCGAGGTTCATCTCCAGAAAGATGCTTTGGTCGGGCTTGACTCAAGCAGAATATGACGGATGAGCCGAGAAGAAGAAGTTTCTTCCAAGGCAGCGGCGAGTCACACCATCAGAGATACACATTCAACATCCATCCGTCTACGCTACAAAATCCACCACTTTTAGTCGGATAAATAAACACCACTGGTTAAACCACACCATGTTGCTGCTGATACGGCCTCAACCCTTATCTCCTCCGCCAATGAAGACACACCTTGTCCACGAATGCATTGGCCTGCAGAGTTGAGGGGGGGGGGGAGCTAACAAACAAAAAAACAGGAGATAGGGAACATAAGGTTTAGGTTGCATTTACCGACTTTCCTTATCAGCCGTTGTAATACAGCTTTCTCCTCCTGCTGCTCGGCGGCTCTCGTGTTTAAGCAATTGTGGTCTTCCTGTCACAGCGATATTGCAAACCCGGGCGATGAGACGCCAGATAAATGGAAGCGTCAGGAGTGGGAAGTCATCCGGCCTCCTCTGCCCGGCGTCTAATGAACAACATGTGGAGGTGTGCACTTTCTGGATGTGATGGAGGGTGAGATTCTTTGTGAATATGTGCTGCAGGAACTGAGGCTTTTTTTCCACTTCCCGGTCATGTTGGATAATGGGTGAACAATTACCGTTGCTGTTGTTTTCGTTTCGGGTTCGCTGTCATTATTGGAGAAGATTTAATTGGTCTTCAGGTTTTTAGTGGTGGTCGGTTACATTTTTCAATGTTGAAGACACTAGCAATGCTAAATGCTATATTTGCTTGTTAAATAATTGGGCTACTATGGTTTAAAAACGGTCATAAATGTACGAAAGCTTTTTAAAAATATATACACAATTCAAACAAAGTCATCCGTAAATTGAGTTACTCAATTTACAAATGTGTAACTTGAATTTATAAACCTGTTATTCTGAATAAAGAAGCCGAAAAACTCAAGTCAAGCATCTCAAACAGCCACTACCAAAAAACGAACAAAAAGTCATTCAACATCATGAATTCAAAGGTATAGTTCAGCCAAACTTTTTAGAAAAAAAGTTAAACATCTTTATTTTAATTCTACTTATTTGTGTGACATTTAAAGAATAACTATCAATAAAAAAACGAAAGTACTTTTATTTTTTTCCGGAACAATTCTGCTTCAATACTAGATAGACGTTACAGACGAGCAGTATGGAGGTATTTGGATGATTTTAATTGTCTTTTTGGAGAAAATTTGTCACAAACACTTTTGTCTATAAATAATCTTAGCCCTTAGTCAACGAGAGGGTTGTTAGAACTTTCACTTTAAGCTTGTTTCTGGCAGATGCTCCGGGTTTCTCACGGTAAATGTTGCACGTCAAATTTAATTTAATTTTCAGAACAGATTCATGTGTCGGGTCTTCGATACAAGAGGGACGTTACAGACAAGCTTCGTTATGGACTTACATTTTAGCCTGGAACTCCGAAAAGAGAATGGTTAGAAACACATTAACTCCCACCCCAGGGACGTGCGATCAGGTGAGGCAGTGCCTCACCTCTCAATGCGCAATCCATCATAAAACTGCGTTGATACATGCAATTGACGTGCACCGGTTGTCGGTCTCTGAATGTCGCCAATATAATGCTAACAGATACGTTTATGACGAGATTCTTCACTCTTGAGCCAAGCTTACATCTGCTAAACTTTACGGTAATTCCCAGAACGCCATTTAATAGGAGGAAATAAACGCCCGGCTTTCAAATTAAGAGCATTGAATCAGTTGCGTCTTCCTTGTAATCCTTTACTATATCGGTCATACGCTATACTGTTTGAATTCATATTTGCTTATCCTTTTTTAAATATTTATAAGTTCATTCACCTTATTCTATATCCAGTGATTGTTTAAAACGATCAGATTTTCAGCCAGTTCAAAGGTCTCGGATCATTAAGTATTGTTAAAGATTTATATATTTTTTTTAAATAAATTGATAATTAAAACTTATAATATTTCAGCCATGACTCTTATGTCAATGTGAATGATGACAGGTTTATGAAGCTATAAATCAATATTTATCCACAATCGATGACTGCCATAGATCTAGAGGATGTAGACTAATATCCAACAACAATTCAATATACATTTGTTGAGAAATGATTTATTAAATCATATATTTTTTAAACTTCATATGTGTGTGAAGAATGATTCATGATTAAATACAGGAGTCAGTGCCTCAACCAAGCATGAAACTCAACGCACGTCACTGTCACACCCGCGGGTTACGCTTATGATTATGGTGCATGTATTCATAGAACATTCAAAGAAACAATGGCTTAGTGGTTCTTATGTCAGAAGAGTTGACTCGTGTCAAGCGCTAACAAGGGCTAATTGTGGTGATTGTCCTTCAGCTGTAGTAATAGCCTCGTGCTATTAGACTGTATAATTCTGAACTTGGGGGCCGAAGCAGAGTGAAAGGATGATGTTATTCTATGTTATTCTATGTTATTCTATGTTAGTCTTTGTATCCTTTTCCTAGTGTGGTTTCCTATAATCTATTTTATTTATATTTGCACTTTGTCATTCCTTTAGTTAAGATTCAAATATATTCAGTTCAGTATGCAGTTTGCTTCTGTATTTAATTGTCCGTATGCTGTATTAGAGTTCATGTTTCAGTTGTCAGGTAAATCTGAATTATGGCCCACATAGACATTGACCTTGTTGGATATTTCAATACAGTAGAGCTGCAACTTGCGCAGTAAAAAAAAAAAAAACTTGAAATTGGGGCAGCTTGGTGCCAAAAACAGGTGACACAAATCCAAGGCAAGGTGCCCCTCGGACATGTAAAAATGTATCTGTCAAGAGTTTGAGTATAAAGGTCAAAGAAAGTTTGGGAATTCTAGCTTCATCCTAAACCTAGAAAAAGGAGAGCGTTGAGGTCGTTTTTTAAGGGGAAAAACAGTCCATTACACGACAATCTACTTGTCCAAGATATTATAGGACAAAAATAATCCTGTGAATATCTTGTAAACGGTGAGAAGAGATAATTGTTTGGATTATTCTCCCAATTTCCCAAAGGAGATCTCCAGAGAGATGAATATAGTAAGTAAATCATTTATATTTATAGTGCGCTTTTCTAGACCATGGTCACAAAGCGCTTAAACAATCAAAGCAATACTCAAAAAATATATACTGAAAAGATCAAGATAACATCAAGAACAACAAGGTTCCAGGGTTGAGTCGGTACTTGGATGATTTAGGTCAGTCTGTCAAACTGAGCCTGGGAAACCTGGGTGTTTTATTTGACAAAGACACTGCAGAAAACTGACCACAAACTGTTTCCTTCAACTGAGAAAAATCTCTAAACTTAGGAAAATATTGTCACAACATGATCTAAAGTTTGTAATCCATGGGTTTCTGTCCAATTACCAAATTAGCAGAATTTATCAAACTATAAACAAGTAATTTGGGCTCAATTTCTGTCTTCCTTACTTAAAATAAGACCATTCTCTGGACTTAAAAAAAAGACATAAACCCACATTTAAGATTTGATAAATATATGAATCAGTACAAACAAATCTCTCTTGTTTATCAAGTTTGATAACAAGAATATTATCACAGATCATTGAAAGTGTTAATTGAAAAGAGGTGCCACAGTTTACTGTAAATTACCGCCGTTCCACAAGAGACGGTGGAGAACATGGTGATACTTCATCTGAGCTATAGAACTTGAAGAGCATCAAACGGGAAGACGCTGATGTGAATTAACACCGGCTGATGAATCCCTGCATTAGACGATGAAGGACTGATCATAAAGAGATCCAAGGATCCATTAACAAGTTGCCAGTGACACATCAACGCTCCGACACTCTCAGGGTGAGCACTCACTGTCATCATCCTCGTGAAGGGTAACGGGATCAACTTATCTCTTTTTTTTTTTTCTTTCTCTCTGTTAATCCATTAGCGTCGATGTCATCGAGACTCATCCTCCGACTTAACAAGTGTGCATTGATCGTTAAAAAGTTGTGACATTTCTAACACATACATGAAGGTCTTCGTGACTCACACATGAGGGGAGAACATTTTTTGACAGTTTAAGTCAATTTGCAAAAACTATATCTATAACAGGAAGTACTCTGATTTTAATATCGTCTTTTTTTTTTTAAATCATCTCTGTGTTTGTCCTGCTACATCATAGTCCGTTCCCTTCAACGTCCGTTACAATCTCTGTATAATTGTTCATCTCTATTCCTTTTCTTATCTCTAACACAGTTATCTTTATAAGTCACTGTTTCAACATCCATGTGAACATTAATCCAGTTTGATTTTGAGCTCGACAAGTCACTTAAATTGACTCGGTCGAATGAGTTTGACACATTCGTCAACTCTAAACTATTTATTTTAATGAAAAAATGCATCTTTAGTAATCAATTATTTCTAGATATTTACCTATGGACCCATTAAAGTAAATTAAATTCAATTAAAGTCTTCTCATGCATCCATTTAACCAGAATGTATATCAGAGAATCACTTACAGCAGATCAAAGGGCTGCTCCGTGAAAAGCAGTCTTGCTTTTTCTATAAACATCTAGGTATACGCTTTTAATGAGAACCTTTTTCGTTACAAAACAATTTATTTAAAGAGGCGTAGATCTCATAGCAGATCCAGCTCGAGAAGTAACAGTGGAGACACACAAAAACAACCCAACTGTGCATCACAAATTCAAGTTTGTAAATCAGTAAATCCAAATATATGAACAAAATACATGCACCAATAATATGAGTGTAGTAAGTCTCTCCACGATGTGTAGAAACAGTAGTTCTGATGGACCAAGAGGTTACTGCGGTCAGAGTTGAAGAGGCTCAGGATTTTAATGACCAAGAAAGAAGGAAATCGAATGGAAAAAGCCTGTTAAGTTTGAGGTAAAAGAGGAGAAGGAAGACAACCAACCATGGATGTGGCAAAACCTGATGAATCCCTATAAGAACCCATGATGGCCAAAATAAGTCTTGAGACACGTTTTATTTTGTAAGGGACGCAAAAGAAAGTCCAAGATAAATAACTCTATATACGTCATTTGCCGTCGTCCTCAAATTAAAGTCTGACTGTAATATTTACTTTTCCTATTTGGAGGTTCGATAAATTATCTCCGCTTGTCCTTTTACTTAAAATTCCTTTGTTTTAGTGTCAGTTTTAATCCCACGAAACGTCTCTTTATAATTATTATCACTTTTATTGCCAGTTTCATAAACACAACACTATTTTTGTGTTGTAAGCAATAGAAAAACAGAACCAATTTTTGACGTAAATTGTTTTCTGGCACCGTTACAGGTCGCTGTTACTACATCCATATTAACATTGATATTAGATTTAAGACCCAACAGCACAAAGGGCCACAGAAAAAGACTTCAGCCCCCGATCAGTCAATGAATTATCTCTGCTCAACGTTTACATCAAATTCCTTTCTTTCCATGTCAGTCTTGGTGTAATTGTCGACTGATTTCTGATTTTCTTAAACACTGGCATCTACATAGGTCACTGTTCAAACGTCCACATTAACATTCATCTACTTTGATTTTTGAGCCAACTGTACGGAAGACTTTGTCAACGCTGCCTCAACACTCTAATACTGGATTATAATTCATGTATAAATATTTATATGAATAAAAAATATCATCTTTTTTATCAATTGTATTTGTCACAGTAAAGATTGGAATCCAGTAACATCTGGAATCCTACTAGTACAGATTGGAATTCTGCTACTGAACTAGGATCTTAATATTGATATGGGTTAGGGTTTGATGTAATCCAAATTTGTCCTCTTAAAATTGGAGATTGTGCTGGTAGAATTCCTATTTGTCCTAGGACTGAGTGGAATTCCAACATTCAGATCCCAATACAGTAGTAGGATTTCAATCTCTCCTAGTAAAGATTGGAATTCACTAGTAGAATCTGGAATCCTACTAGTACAGATTGGAATTCCAATATTCAGATCCCAGTTCAGCAATAGAATTCCAATCCGTACTAGTAGGATTCCAGATTCTACTGGATTCCAATCCGTACTTTGACTTATACAGTATATAAAACACCTGTACACCTTTTGAAGAGTAAGTATTTACTTTAGTATTTAGAGTATTTGATTGTATTTATGTATTTATGTATGTTTATGTATGTATTTAAGGATGTTTGTTAGTTTCAATAAAGTATCCATCCATCCATCCACCCTTTATTTATGTTATTTCCTTTGATCTACTTTTGCACTTTGTCATTCCTTGCACTTTTTTCTTCATTTGCACTTTGTTCTTGTTTTATGAAATTATCGCCTGCTGTAAACTGGAAACCCAATTTCCCGAAGGAGATTTCCAGAGGGATTAATGAACTCAATCTAATCTAATTCATGTATAGATATGTTTATGAATGAAAATGGTCGTATCAATGGTAAAAAATATATAACAAACACAGTTACATCAATGCATGTTCTGTACACCTTTTGCAAGGAGCCTCTGTAAGAATCCATTATAGCCAGAATCAGGGAATCCCTAACATCAGATCAAAGGTAGAGCTTTCTCTATGAACTTCTAAGTGATTTTAATGAGAACAAATCTCAGTTTTTAGTTTCAATCTAAACATGAACAATCTAAATACATGCAGCAAGACTTCTCGCCATATTGGCTTTTCACGTTTCATTTGTAGTACACGTGAGAATCTCATTATCCTTGATGCCACCTATACTTTGATACACATTATTGTCTATTAACAACGATTGTGTACGGAGCCGTTCTTGTGCGAGCCGGAGACACTTAATAGGATTTTACTGCATTCATGGCGTGACGGCTCCTGGAAGCCTTGACGGCCTGTCGACAGTGTAAACACAGAGGGAGGAGACGAGCGGGAACGTTAAGACAGCAAAGCTAAAGTTGTCGACAGTGTCTTATTTTCTCATTTAAAAGATGTCACTTATTATTACACATCATTTAGCAGCCATATTGAGAGATATGGATTCAATAATAAAAGAAGCGGCGCAGTCGGGAAAATACTTTAACGCTTCTTTCGCTTCCCCTCGAGACTCAAAACAAGAGAGTAGTCGGAGATATTTATCTGAGAGCAATTTCAATTTAGATGATTTTTGAAAAGCTGCTTCTGTAGCTTTCGAGATCTACGGCGAGAGATTTTCCGAGACGTTGTTTCTACACAAGAGTAATTGCATGCAAAAGTCAATTTCAGGTTTTTTCCAGAATAGAGAGATCAGATTTGTATTCAACGCCGCGCCGCCGTGTGCGCGAGCTAGCATGTCTCATCTGAAATTATTCTGAACTCGGCGGCGTACCCTTAACCTCGCCGAGCCTTGATGGAGAGCAGCATGCCAATGTATCGACTCTGCTGGAGTCGTGAAAATTCCAATCGGATCCAAAACAAGAACACAGTCGGGGAAGGGCAAAACATGCATCCGTCCCTGGATAGAATTTCGACAGCAGACGAGTGTACGCCTGATTCGTTTCATTGATTCATAAAGACATCTCGGACAGCAGGAGCAGAAGTCCTTTCAAACCTAAATTGATAATTTTAGAAGGTTAAAATTGCTTTGCCCTATCGCTCGGAATCATACATTTGTATCCTTTTATCACAGAGTCAGTCCTATAAAACAAGTCAGGTACTTCTTTTCATAAACTGCTTCAAGGTCTTTTGTGAAAAACTGAATTGTTTTTTGTTTTTCTTCCTTTCATCGGCACGACCCGGCACATCAGTCTATTAAAATCTTAATGGCTGTTCTCTACGCCCCGGACTGCTAAAAGGTACAGGCATCGATAACCTCAAAAAGTGGATTAAGCGTGATGATGTGATCGTAGCGTCTCATTAAATTTCGCTTCAAAAATGCAGCTTTTAACCTCGCTGGCTCCGGGGCGAACAGGGAAGAGACGGGGAACCGTAATGAGGGATTCGCATACCAGGGTGGAAGGATGAAGGTCTTTGCGTCAGGCCTTCAGTCATCATGAGAGGGATGTTGATCGTCTACCCAAAATAACACTTTCCTCTGAAGATGACCTGAATCTTTTGGTAACACAAGGTATACACACTCCAATACTAAACTCTTTAGGTTGACTAAGGTATTCACATGAGCTGAAGGAATGATCAGGAATTATATTTTTCAAGGGGCCACATTATATACTTGGGACTGTTTCGATGGGTCGATCAACCGAACAAATGAATTGATAGAAAGAGGAGAAGATTGAGAGGTTAAAGTATGTTAAGTACCACATTTTTCGGACAATATATATCGGATTATAAGGTGCAGCGCCAATGAACGGGTCTATTTTCATAAATAAGGCTTACGGGTTATATAGCGCATTAATCTGTGAATGCAAGCGGAGTAATACTACTGAGCCTTGTGGAGTAATACTACAAAGCCTCACTGAATAATACTACGAAGCCTCACAAAATATTACTACTAAGCCTCACGAAAAAATACTACAAAGTATCGCTCAATAATACTAAGATGTCTTGCGAAATAATACTACTCAGCCTAGCGGAGTAATACTACAAAGCCACGCTGAATAATACTACAAAGCCGTGCGAAATAATACTACGAAGCCTTGTGGAGTTACACTACGAAGTATCACAAAATAATACTACTAAGCCTCGCAAAAATACTACTGAGCCTCGCTGGGTAATACTATGAAGCCTCACAAAATATTACTACTAAGCTTCACGCAAAAATACTACAAAGCCTCGCTGAATAATACTACTCAGCCTTGCAAAATAATACTACGAATCCCTGCGGAGTAATACTACAAAGCCACGCTGAATAATACTACAAAGTCTTGTGAAATAATACTACTCAGCCTTGCTGAGTTACACTACGAAGTATCACAAAATAATACTACTAAGCCTCGCGAAAAAATACTACTGAGACTCGCTTAGTAATACTACTGTGCCTCACGGAATTATACTACAAAGTCTCGCCTAACCACGAAGCTAACCAAAGAGGTGATTTTTCAGCTCCTTGTACTACATAAAAATGTGTTCAATGTTAGTAAGTCAAACCAGAATGAATAAGGTGCTATGGATTTATGGCACAATGTTGATTTTTGAGAAAATTACAGGATTATAAGTGCGCCTGATAGTCCAAAAAATACAGTATGAAATAGAAAAACAAGGGTATGTACAGTATATGGCTAAGGAGTGGGCAGGAAGAAGAATCTAGCACTAGCAGTGAAAATGATTTTTTTAGGATCAATCATTCCGAGTGATGGACAGAGATCAAGAGAGGTGTAGAAAAGAGTGCAACAGGTGGAGATGCCTGTCAGGAGTGTTCTATGACAGAAGAGTAACAGCTGAGTGAAGCCTTATGTGAGTGTAGTTAGACTCGCATGACAGTAGTTCTGATGAACCGAGAGGTTACAGCAGTCAGAGTTGAGGAGGCTCAGGTTTGTAATGACCAAGAAAGGAGGAAATCGAATGGAAAAAGCCTGTTAAAGGTGGAGGTAAAAGAAGAGAAGGAAGACAACCAGTCATGGACGAGGCAAAACCTGGAGAATCCCTATAAGAAGCCATGATGGGCAAAATAAGTCAAAAATGTTTTGCCGTTTTTTACAGTCAATTTAATTAAAGTTGAGAGACAGTTGAAGAAACAAAAATAAGTTTTAAAGATGATATATTTTACAGTCCAAGTTGATTGGATTTCAGTGATAAGGCAGTGCAATCGATGGATGAGAGCCCAAAACAATCAGTGAAATTAAAAGGAAAAGGAAAATGAAAAAATGAATTTGTGGCGAAGGCTCAGCACCACAGGAATCCATTTACAGGCAAGAAAGTAATTATTCACGATTGAGAAAGCATCCAAGAAAGTTCTCGCCAACAACGATGGAAGTCAGTAAACACTTCAAATACAAACTTTATATGTTTGAATGTATTCAAGGTGACAAGATACTGTGATGTTTTCCGTCACTCGGTTTCTGAATTCACAACATCGTTACGGATTGTTTGGCACAACACTGGTTCGGCCAGAGCACTTCAGACATGTGCATAAACTGGATAAAAAGGATTTCACTCGATTCATTCCGCTACTTGGTTGTCTACTGTACACATGTCACTGTTTCTGCAGTGAAGTCTTGAGTGTGTGTGTGTGTGTGTGTGTTCTTGAGCAGTAAATAAAGTATTATCAGCGACAGCCAGCTGCACCGGTTCACACTTTACTGCCTTTGAAGAGAAGGACAACTGTATTTATTGGCCATTTGTTTGTTGTATTGTTGACGCCGTAGCTGTTGTTAATTAGAGTCGAAGTCTGTTTATGTTGTTTTCAAGGTGCCAGCAGGAGGTTCAAATAACAAGACTATCTTGGTGTTTTTTTTTGTAACTTACTACTTAGTATTGTACCCTCAACCCAGATGTCTTATTAGGCTCAGTTTGATATGTATAAAATACCTTTCAGTTCAAAAGGTTATGTACTTGGAGGTACATTTAGAATTGATTATTGTCACGGAAAGCTGCAGTTTTAACACATCCAATATGAGGATATTCTTACAGAGTACAGACAAGTACACGCCACATAATTCTTCGATGACGTTACATGGCTGCGTGCATGACCTCCTATTAGTGATTTACAATCTTAAATGAATGCATGCATTGTAAGCATTAGTCTTGTTTGGCCTTGAGTGTGTTTATTTTTAATATTATTTCCTTTATTATTCTTTATCCCTTACAATTTCTTATTTTTAATTGGTGACTGAAAAACACGGTTGAGAAGGAATCTCAATGGATGATGATGTTTTCTGATGATATAGTAGATATGATTTGCAGTAGTGCAAGAAAGGAGAAGGAAGAGAAGATGGAGAGGTTGAGGTATGAACTGGAGAAAAGTACAGAATTTTTCAAACTATAAGGCATATTGGAGTAGTTAGCATTAAGCTACGGAGCCTCGTGGAGTAATACTACGGAGGGATGCATAGTTATACCAAGGAGACCCACGGAGTAATACTACGGAGCCCCACTGAGTCGTACTACAGAGCCCCGAGGAGTAATACTACAGAGCCCCGAGGAGTAATACTGCGGAGCACCAAGGAGTAATAATACAGAGCGATGTATAGTTATACTAAGGAGACCCACGGAGTCATACTACGGAGCCCCGAGGGGTATTACTAGGAAGCCCTGAGATGTAATACTATGGAACACCAAGGAGTAATACTATGGAGGGATGCAGAGTAATACTAAGTAGCCCCGAGGAGTAATACTATGGAGCCCAGATGAGTATTACTACGGAGCACAAAGGAGTAATACAACGGAGCAAAGCAGCGCAATACCACGGAGACCCTAGGATTAGTACTATGGAGCCCCAAGAAGTAATACTACGTAGCCCCATGGATTAATACTACGGAGCCCCGAGAAGTAATACTAAGGAGCCCCGAGGAATAATAATAATAATAATAGTAATAATATCATTAGATGTGTTTTTTATTTTTGTGTTTATTTTTTTTTTAGTGTATTTGTAACTCTAAGCATTTGTTTTCTGTGCTCATGTGAAAACGTTGAGGTTGGCTACGAGTTAGGAGTTTGTGGCCCTCTCAACCCCTTGCTAACTTTACGCTCCCATTATTTGCCTTTTTCCTCCGCCAGCCTTTCGGGCAAAGCGGTCGACGCCATCCAAAACCGCCGCGGCAGCACCAACTTGCACGCCGCATTGTCAAGTGTGAACACCCCATTTCACGCCTCCATTTGCGTGATTAACAAACTGCGGGTGGCCGACTTTGATAATGTGCTGGTGCATGATGGGAGCGAGACTCTGTAACGTGGTTAAAAGGTGGAAAGCGGGGAAGGAAATAAAGACCAAAGTGTCCATGAGACGAGGGGGTTCTAACAGTGATAGGCAGCCTGTGAAAGCTCCTCTCAAGGCTTTTAGAGCCATGTTATTTGGACTACTTAGCCCAAAATGCTCCATGTGGCAGAGTGTGATGCTGAGAGAAATTCCATCCAGCGCAGGCGAGGCAAAGAAATGGGCAGCATTAAGAAGAAAGGCCCTCAAGGTTTCCACGATGGTTGGGATGAAACGAGAGACTCAAATGTGTCCCAGGAGCTATTTTATTCTACATTTTAGTGTCTAAAAGTGTGAGGCGGGGGTTATAACTTTAACCTTGAGGACATGAGGTGAGTGCATTCACGTACCATCTTCCACAGTCAATATTTTTCATATGTTAACTCACACATACACTCTCTACTACACACACACACACAACAGGAGCTCAAGTCGTAGCGGGATGTATCTTACGTGATATTTTTTTTGAATCTATTCGAGTTGGCGGAGATGCTGACGAGAGAATATTTTTCCAAAGATGGAACGACATGACACAGAATCATCAGAAATGAATAAATAAATATAAATAAAATCGCAGACTTTACCTGCTGGAGGTTTAAGGACTTGTTGTATTTAGCATCTACACGTCGTTCATATTTAGAAAGATGCTTCAGCACTACTTATTCAATCTGTTTATTTAACTATTCACCAAAAAACATAATACATTTGGTTTAATTTAATTTATTAGGGTACGTTTGTGTAAATAATTGTATTAAGTTAGTTGGGCTAAATACAATTATTTAAGATATAAATTGTAATTATTATTTTTAAACAATTATTTGCAAAAATGTAACAGTTAAATTAAATTAAACCCATTTTTAGTTTTTCAGTGTTGAATGCTCAGAAACTGATTTATAAATATGAACTTTCAAAAGAATTCCGAATACAGTTTACTTATTTTTCTCCTAGTGTGTAAAGAATCAAAGTCATTATCAGACAAAAAGAATAAGCCAATGACTTCAAAAGAGGTTTATATAGAATTCATTTCACTCGCAGCTTCAATAATCAAAGACAGAAAATGCTTCATCATTCACTTGAAAGAGTATGCATGCAATTACAGAATAATAACAGGCGGTGAGTCGTAGAGAAACTCATTAAGTCGAGCCTTGATTTATTAAACGGGTTACACAATGTTTTGTTTAAAACTCACATGTTAATTGACAAGTTAAAGTAAGAAAATAATGAAATATTAACCCTTGTGTTATCTCAGGGTTGAGGTGAACCGAATGTGTATGTAGTATCCCTTGTGTTGCCCTGGGATAACACGAGGGTTGAGCAACTAAGATCGGAAAAGCTGTAGACATTATTTTTAGTTTAACTTTCTATGATAGAAACAAAGCAGTGCAAAGAACTAAATAGGGTAATCTAGAACAGGGAGGGAAATGTCGACAAAAAAAGCCCCAATACAAGTATTCCACAAAATTAAATGAACACAAATTAAGTCATTTAATTTGATCAACGTAGCCTTTAAAGGTCAACCCAACTCTCCTGACTCTCATGTTCCAAATAGAAAAGTCTTCCTCTCCAAGATGCATCATCTATATTTATATCTACATCTATAGTCATCATCATGAACATGTTTTTTAACTCATTACTTTATAAAATTTGTCTGAAATGTGGGCGAACGAGAGGTTACGAGAGTCCATTATGACGTAATAATGGTTTCACTCCTCCTCCAGCCACCTGTAACCACGCCCGCTTTATTTATACAACGAGTCCCTTGGAGGTGGAGACTTCTGGGATTGATGACGGTCGGTGACAAACCTTGTTGCTTGAACAATCACAGCAGAGTGGGCGTGGTTACAGTAAACAAAAGCTGAAGTGTTTTCAGTGGGCGTGGCTTGAGATCATTTTCTAATGTCAATATTTCAATGAAAACAGAGTTTTGTACAAACAAACACACACTGATGATACAATAGAATATTTTAAGAAACTTAAATCATCACATTAGTTGACTTTTAAGCTTCTTCTATGCTAGTCCGTTAGCCATTTATGATGGTTTTATAAGGCTTAAATAAATATAAATAGCTGGAATTAAAACAAAAGAATGTAGGAAGTGTCACGCTTTCCTTTTTGGATTTTCTCTTAGATAGACTATCAAGACGTTAGGAAAGGTTTCATGTAGTCACGATTAATTTGCTTTATCCCAAGATGTGATAAGGCCATTCCTGTTTAGCCTGGCAGTTGGTACTTAACACACCAACAACAATATTGTTATCAAACCATAAGGGGGAAAAAAACAGAGAAACAGTGAAGTGGAAAAATCAAATAAAAGCTCTTTCTCCGTGCATTTCTTTATCACCTGCCTCCCACCATCACCCACAATGGAGGATATAAGCAGATTAGCTTGTTCACCCGTCAGAAAAGGGATTACATTTACCCATTTCCCTCGACTGTGAAAGTTGAAGCCAGATGAAAATGTGTCCAGAAGCAAACAAAAAAAAAAAAATGGGGAAAAGTTTTTCAGTGACAAATCCATGAGTGATTGAGGTTCCAGGAAAACAGGCTTTTCTGTGTCCCTGTCAAATTCTGGTGGCAAGAAGCCAGATTTGCTCAAAGGGAACATCAAACACAAAGCTCGATAAAAAAAAAAAAAACGGATCAGAGAAAGCTTCGGGTTGTTTTTGCCGACTTTTTTTCATATATAGGTTTTTGAACTGATGTTGCTTTTTCACTTCAGAAACCTTGGCTTTCCAACAAGTTCCTGGAGTGATAATCGACTTCTGCCAAACTAACTACTATCTGGTTACGACGAGGATTTATAGTCCTGGATTAATATGAGTAGACAAGTGGAAATAAGGATAGTGTTTTACTGCAATGTAGGATTATATTCTGTCTGGTATATGAATTAAAAGTGACTCGTCCTGAGAGTTCCGTCTGGGAATCAGCTCCTGGTATTTGTCCCGCTTTGATGTTAACAAGTCTGTTTAATTACCTCGACCAAGAAGGCTCGCTCCTGAACTTCTGAAATAATTATAAGGCTTTTCTTTTTCCGGATTGATTTCCTCCTGATTAAGTTCAACGTGAGAAAGGTTCCTTTGAAGTTGGGAACATAATAAAGGCATTTACTGGTGCCGTTTGCCTTTTTACTGATTGGACCAGACCTGCTTTATTGAGGCAGGATTTCATCATTTCAGTACCTGGATTGCTCTTACGAAGACAATTTATTTATTTTTTTGTGCAATTTATTAAGGTTAGACTTAATTAGACTGACATAGTTAATAAAGTTAGGTCAAAGTTTCAAATATAGAATGCCCTTAAGATGAAGTAAGTGTAGTTTTATTATCATTCACATGTTTTATTATCATTATCACAATATGTTACATTTTTTGTTCACTGTCTTTAAATTATGTTTGGTTTCATGTATAGCAACCCATGCAATGGAATTGGTTAAAATACATTCATCTGTTTTTGAGTTATTCTGCAGACAGCATTTTTGGGGTGTAAGAAGATATCTATATGGAGCTATATCGCAATATTTATTTTTTCCATGATACTGCATTGATATTCGGCAGCACTGTATCGATTATTATTTAAAAAAAAAAAGTATTTTTCCATTTTCGGCTGTAATCTTAGTTATTTATGGTTTATAGTTTCAAAATGTTGTGAGAGACAAAATAATTATGTTTTTACAATTAACATTCATTTTTCTGTTGAAATTAAACTTCCAGACGCTAGATAGCAGCAGTCATTATGTCCTACGCAGCTAAATAAACATTTAAATCCCACGAGATCCCAGCGATGACTGAGGACGAGAGGATACAGTCGACTCCAGCAGCTTTTAAAGCTGATGTTTGGACATATTTTGGTTTCAAAACACAATAAAAGCAGTTACGACTTCGTCAAGAGTCATGTGGTCTGTAAATACTGCAACACTGGAGTCAAGTACTCGACAATACTACACATATATACTTGTTACTACAGTAGCACAATGGCAAATCTGAAGGGCTAAAATATAGGCAACCTACTAACCAACTGGCTTATTTTTTCGGTCTGCATTGGAACGACAAAATATGAGAGTCAAAGTCATCTTTAAATCTTTTACCACAACAAAGCAGTCATGATGGATTTGTTGCTTTTTTATATTCTATTCTGGTTGTGGTAAACTTCATCTGTAGTCACCACTGTTGAGGGTCATATTGACCCAATGACAATGTGAGCCAAACAACACTTTTGACAACCACACCGATCAAAAGACCCCCTCCATGAAATTTCCTACACTTTTAATTTTTTAATTTAATTGAAACATATGTTTCACAAAGTTACACAATTTCAGCTCCATTTACGAATTATTAGCAATATATAGATATATGAATAGATAGATCATACATACAAAACACAGCAAAGTCAACACAGGAAGTAGCCATTCAAAATAAAAGAGAAATAAGTAATGTATTCAAAAAAACGGAGGGCAGGTTGACATATGTAGATGAGAGAATGACAGGATAAAAGCTATTCCAACACCTGTCAGTGGTAATTGTTGTAGGAGTGTAATGTTCCGCTCGGTTTCCTCTCCGTAACTCCGGGAGAAACTCCCACCGAACCGTGTTTGTTGTCAAAGAGACCACTCACTCAATTAGCCGCCGCCGCCGACATCAAAAACTAATGGGTCCCCCCCACCCCCCCCAAAAAAAAGTAGAGAACAAAGATCCGCACCAGCGACAAAATGAAGCTATACATGGAGATGAAGGACAACAATGGGGCCCGGCGGTAATAACACAAAGAGTATGGGAGAAGGAACAAATTGAGATAGATGAAAGTCAGCTTCTTTTTTTTTTTCTTTTTGCTATTACCTCGGCTGACAACATTATCTGAAGAACACTGGAGGCTCGCTCTTCATGTGTCCTGGTTTCCTTTTGAGTCGTGACCCGCGACACAACAGAGGCAGCACATCTCTGCCACAAGACAGCCCATTAAACAGCGCTCTGTAATTAGTGATGACCACCAAAATATTAGATTTGGAGGAAAAAACAAGAAACAACACCTCAGCAGGTTTTTTTTGGCCGAAAAAGTTGGGAAAACAACTATAAAAAAAAATAGATGGATGGCAATTCATCTGAAGGAGAAAAAAAGTGAGCAGGTGGCTTATTAGTGTTTTTGGCTTCTTTACTCAACAAGGATTTATTTGGATTCTGTCAGGTGAGCTGGAAGGGAAGTGAGAGGATACAGGAACATTTTCAACACATGCAAATCGCCCAGAAATATGAAGAAATACAAAAAAATGTTGTTTTTTTTCAAAAAGGCAGTGGCAGTGAATCCTTTTTTTTCTTCAGCCTTCCACACTTCACATCATGGGTTAGTGTTGCAAACAGTTGTATCAAAGTTTCCTGTACGTGAGCCATTGATATGATGACCTTTGGAGATTATGGAGGTCAAGACTCAAATCACACTTCTCCAAGTGCACTGGTTTTAAAGTGCACTTAAGGATAGTGTATGTACTTGCGCAGTACGCAAATCTTCAACAGGGTAGTACTGTTTCAAATTAAACTCTGCTGCTACACACCAGAAATGACTTCTTCTACTACTTTTATACGCAGATCGCAACCAGTCGTTGAAACTCTATCATTGACACTAGGTAAGGTAAGGTAAAACTTTATTGATCCCTCAGGAGGTCTCCTTCGGGAAATTGTTTTTTACCACTAGCCAGCAGTTTTTCATAAACAATAAAAAATTATACATAAAAAATTAAATAAGAAGAAGAACAAAGAGGAAGAACAAGATGACACAATCTAAGTCTAAAGACAAAGACAAAGAACATAGGTCAAATAAAAACAACAAAGACAAAGGATACAAAGACTAACATAGAACAGAACATCCAGATACTCTCACTCCACTCCTAACCCCGAACTCAGAATTGTACAATTTAATAGCCCGAGGGATGAATGAGTCCCTGAGTCTATTTGTTTTGCACCTGGGTAGGAGCATTCGTGCACTCATTCTGCTCTGCATTAAAGGTAGCGCTTTACTCTTTTTTTACTTTACTGTGTTTTATTGTGTTATTACTGTTTTGTGGTGAAATAAGTGTTTTCTCGAGACATTTACGTTAATATCTGCTCCGAAGACGCGCCGTCAGTGACACAGCTTCTGTTTAGCGTCATCTTCGTCACTAAGATGGCGACCGTTGAGGGTGGAAAGTGTCCATCGATCCACACTCAATTTGAGTGCACCAATTGAGTGCTGATTGCGCACTACATTTTCAGAAGTGAGCGAATTTGGACTCATAGACGTTCAAGTAAGTAATAAAGTGAGTATAACTGAATAATTATAAGGTTCTGCCCTTGAATCAGTCTATTAAAAGAGTGTGTCCCATATTATGATTGATTAATCTCACTGGTAGTCTTTAATTTTATCTGGTGCCTTAATGTCGAAAATGATCTAAATCTGTCCTTCATAACTGACCAGGGTCAGACGGACAGAAAGACAACGTAAAACAATCTTCATGAAAAGCAAAATAATCAAAAGACCCCAAGAAAAAATCATTAAAAGTCCAATTTTGATCACATTTACACCACATGTATACCATACATATATTACATAACGGAAATTTTAACCCAACTTGTATCCAGACTTGAGATACCATTGGGAACGACTCAAAATGAGAATTTGACAATCCTTAAATCAGTTCACACTTCTTGACCTCGTGTCAGAGCTACCATCCCTGAATTGTACCCCATACCAGGTCTAACAACTCTCCCCAAAAGCTTCATCCTTTCCACCTCACTTGCACTCTCTTCTTCGCCTCCCCTCCCCTCTTCAATTACACTAGATGCTTTAATCATAGATACTTGAACTTCCCTCTTACTTGTTACTTGTACAAAAGAACCTGCTTTACAAGTTAATTACAAAGATCTACGATTAAAATGAGAGTTGGTAGTGTGTAGAGGTCATGGCAACCCATCCTCATGTATCCTTCCTTTTAAATGAACCCAGTGAATACTGGCCTGTATCTCGACTCTTCTGGGCCCAAACATCACTACAAGTCAGAAAAGACACTCAAGATTAAACACTTTCACAAATCTGAAAAACTTTCATCCCCTAAAAGTGCCCGTCGATTGCAATCTTAATTAAAATCCACCTCCTCTGCCCTTACTCAAATTTGAAATATTTGAGTTTCTTGTGGTGTGTGTTGCCTTGTCTGGAGAGCTGTGCAGATTTGAGGACAAGCTGGAGTGATTGATGGGTTAGATACTGGGAAATTAATTACTGATAACAGCCCTGGGCAGGAGAAGAGTGTGTATGTGTGTGTTTGTGTGAGAGTGTGTGTGTGGTGGTGACACAAGCCAGGAATGGTCCATAAAAAAAACAAAAAACTTTTTACATTCTCCTCTCTAGGTCTGGGAATGACAAGTGGATAATGTCGGATGAAATGTCCCGACGAAAGAAAATGCCGCTGCTTGACCGAGACAGAAACTTCAGGAATCCACAACAAAATGGATCAAATCTGACCTATTACTGGATGATGGGTCTTTCCCTCTTTGTTAGAAAGATCGGTCAGAAAATTGGCACAGCAGAGAAGAAGCTATTCTTCAGGACAGGATTGAGGACAACATGGGGCGATGTCTAGTCAGAGGAGATAGATGGTACGGTAGAGAAAGTCATTTTTACTAAACCTCAAGTGTCAACAAAGTGGAACTAAGCAGAATAAAACCAAGTTCATCTCAAGTTTTCACCAATTCCACCAAGTCATCTAAATTTGGGTCTTACTTTTTAGATAGAATCCAGCAAGGTCGAATCCCTAATCCTTACCTTAACCCTAACTTTAACCCAGTGCCTGAAACGCTGGTATTGGTGAGGTCAGATTTGTCTTACAAACTCAGGGGGTGAAGCGCTATTATCTTTTTAATTACCGTATTTTAACCACTATTAGGCGCACCGGATTATAAAGCGCACCTTCATAAATGGGGCGCAACAGATTATAAAGTGCATAGAATAAAATATACAGTCAAATGTTTGACTGGGGTTGCGTTATGCATCCACTAGATAAAGCTGTGCTTAAAGGGAATGTCAACAAAACAGTCAGATAAAGTCAAACTTTATTAAGCGTTCTGACAAATCCCTTTCACTCCCATGGTAACAATGTTAAAATGATGTTTAAAAGTCTTCAAGCAGCAGTGCGAGAGACTGGTGTTGTGAGCAGACAAATGTTGAGCGAGCAGCAGTGAAGTTGAGCGCATGTATGACAGATAGAGCACGTGTATGACATGTTGAACGCACGTGTATGTCATGTTGAACGCACGTGTATGACTGGTTGAACGCATGTGTATGCATTTCGAACAGGCAGCAGAGTGATTTTGAATGTACAACAACCGAGACACACTCGCTGAAACCGATGGCAGTAATATCACTCCATAGACATCCGCCATTATGTAACGTGCGCCGTAAATCCCACCTCGTGATGACACAATGACGTCATTGCGCCCACGGCGTGTCGGCTCAAGATTATAAGTCGTTTTTGGAGAAAATGAAAGGCTTTAAAAGTAACTTCTTGATTCACACTGTAATCAAAACTAGCACAGACTTATGTAAAAACGACCAGAAATAACATGATTAACCAAATAACGTGTTGTTGTTCAATCAGACTACGAAGTTTGAAATGAATCATCGGTGGTACAGGTCACCGACATGATTGAGAATTGGATTTGAAAAGGTAATATTCAGCTCAGAAGCTTAATCTGACTTGTCGCACAATTAGGTTACGATGCGGTCTGGTGTGTGTGATCCACTCTTCGGTGTGTGTCATAAACTCAAACTCAATTACCCTGGAAAAGATCACAGAGAGATGATTTCATCATCGGGTTAGACAATGGATCTTTTTTTTTCTTGAAAGGACCGGAGTGAGTCAGAAAGCGAGTTTGACAGAATTCGCTCCCGCGCAGATTCCGACCGCCAACACTCCCAGACGCGGGTTAAAGTCTAAACCTGCCGGAACAGCCGGTGACAGTCCTCGAGGAAATAAACTTAAAATGACTCTCCATCCCGCCGTGTTTGACAAGGCATTAAACGGGGTGACAAATTTAACTCTCTTTAAATACATGCCTCAGGATTTCAATCTTCTCTATTTGGACAGGGACGATCCCATTTGTGTAGGATTGACTAAGTGCGACGGGTTACGCGGTGCCACTCACCAGAGATGGAAAGCAAAGAAAGGAAGAGCAGGGGAATGGATAGAAATGTGTGGGTGCTGGCAGAATTAATTCACATCCCACTTTCAATTCTTTTTTTAGGAGTAAATAGGTTGTCGCTGCCTTTTGTCAGTGAGACGGGGCGAGGCAGAAATAGCCGCATCAGCAAAACTTTGGATCCCAACCGTCAAACAGGACGGGCCTCTTTCAAAAGGAACAATTCATAACCTTTACTTCCTCTGTTCGGGGCTTTTCGGAAAGCCCTTTGAGAGACGATCTTAAAGTAGCGAGAGTGATTGAAAGTGGAGAAAATTAGAGAGGGATCTGGAGATAACAAGGTGTTTACGGAAAGGGGGTTGTGGGGGGGTCGGGGGGGGGGGTTCGCCGCTACCGTCCCCCCAGCTCACATTAGGGTAAACAGAGTAGCGAGCGGGAAGGAGTGCGCCGGGGAAATGCTCCACTGATAATGGTCGAGATGGGAGACGATGATGGCAATCACGGCAACCACAATAATCACAGCCAATTCCCCGAGGACTTATAAAGTATCTCAAAGGCGGGTGTGTGTGTGTGTGTAACGCTCGCGGGTGTATAAATGTGTGTCTGCTTTTTTTCGACGGCCAATCGTCGGGAAGTGTTGGGATAATGGCACATCATCAAGATCCCGAAGGCAGTGCGGATGCGACCAGCACTTGACTCACCAGGCGATGAGGAAAGGATGAGATGCATACAAGCATGACAAGCCAGTCTGGAGTAGGGGGGTTGGGGGGGGGTACAGTAAAATATATTACACAATAACACCCGCGAGCCTGATTCACAATGACTCAGGTGGGTCACATGATATTAGTGGATGCAATAAGAGATAGAACAGTGCGTAAGAACCAATAATAATAATAAAAAAGTCATTAAAAACTAATCATATTAAGAGTTAATTCATTCTTATTTACCTTGAAATCCTGTATAAAAAGTGTGGAGATTTCTTTAATTGTGTAAAGAGTGTTGAGAAGCAGGAAATTGAGATGCAAGTCTAACGTTTCTTTCTATGCAAACAAGAATATATTTACATTTATGCAAAGACGCTTTTCTTCAAAGCGACAAACAAGATAAGCCGAGGAGTAAAAAGTGTCAAGGAAGAGAAGTATTGATCAGTTCTAGGACTTTTCTTTACTTCCCAATCTTCCTTAACAGGTTTTACTCATTATATTTTTACATATTCACAACAGTAATTTATAAAAATTATCCGTTAGACATAAAAACAAAACCTGTCGGTCGGGACGGCAGGTTGGAGTCGAACTTGCAACCCACTTTTTAAGTGTTTTGGCACCAACTACATTTTAACCATGCTGCCCTTTTTATGAACTATAAAATATGGTAATAGGAAAAAAGCTGCAGATTTATAGCTGCATGACATTGAAGCAAGGGATACATAATACGACTTTAAAAACAATCACAATAAATGCAACAGTATTTTCTTATATTCCATTTAATGAAAGTAAAAACATTGTTTCAGTGCAATAAAACACACCTTTAATTTGAACTCAAATATGACCATTTATCTTGAAGGAGAAATATTCCATTCAATGTTTTTGACAGTATTTCATCTTTGTTTGTCATTTTTAAATTAACTGTTGTGTGAAAACCGAACTCTTCTGACTCGCATGTTTTAAATGTTGAAGTCTTCCTCTCCAAGATGCAGTAATTCCCTCATCATTACCATGTTTTGAACTTATTGCTTTATAAAGTTCGTCTGAAATCTTGGCGAACGAGAGGTTATGAGAGCGTAGTAATAATGGCTTCACTCCTCCTCCAGCCAGCTGTAATCACGCCCCGCTTTGTTTACACAACGAGTCCCTTGGAGGTGGAGAATTCAGGGATTGATGACAAGTGGTGACAAATCTTAATGTTTGACCAATCACAGCAGAGTGGGCGCGGTTTATCAGCTTTTACAGCTACACAAGAATTGTAATTTTACTTCATACTGCCAAAAATCCTTTAGATAAACCTAATAGATTGATTTGTTTAAACAAAATACAACTATTTGATCAAAAGTTGTTGCCAAACCTTAATAAAAGTTAAATCCACATGGATTTGATCCTCTTTGCGAAGGAAATCAACCATCAAAAAGCCAAATACAAGTCTGTGTATATCTTAACTTCTTTTTTTAAGATCTCAACACGTAAAAACACAAATAGAAAAAAATTAATTCCACTGTTTCCAAAAACTAATTTCCAAAAAGAGTTGGCAGCCAAAAGATGTTCGTGGGATAGGCGTGGTAATGGTAAACAAGATTTATCTCCAGAAAAGTGTTTTCAGATAATTTTCTAATGTAAATATTTCAATGACAAGAGAGTTTTTTTCAAACAGACACACACTGATGATACAATAGTGTCCAAGATCAATTTAAGATACACTTAAATAAACACTTCAAGTTATTTCCAGTACTTGGGAAACTTCAATGATTGCTGGACTGATGACAACACCAGTAATCACACAATCATCTGACGAACTCTTGTTGGTTTTATCGAGGTAATAGGGAAGGCATGTGTTTGGATCTGATAAGTTATCAGGATGCCGCGTCCCTCTGTCCTTTCAAGTGTCAGCGACCCGGACACAAAAGCCATCATTGGTTCCCTGACAAGATGGAAACGGCCCCCTCCCCCTCCTCACCCTTTCAGCCCGGGATGAAAAGACGAGGAGGGAGCGGCGGGCTTTCATCAAGTACCCGTTATAGATGGTCAGAAGACACTTTTATCGGAGCAGTCAGAAGTAAGATCTCTCTGATGGATTTAATGTGCCAATCCCAGATAGGAAAAGGCAGAGTGGAGAGACGTTTAGCGGCCTGGGGATGTGAACCTCTGAGTAGGTAATAAGTAGAGATTGCACCAGTAGATGGTTGGAACTGTTATTGCCATAAAGTTGAATTCTGCAACAAAACAGGGACTACGACCAAGTACATCCACACAAAGAGCTCTGCTTTTCCTGAAGAATATAGAAAAACCTTCTTTTTCAACAGGTCCATGGGTTGAAATGTTTTTTTTAAGTAAACATCTGACAGATGGAGTCTCAGAAATATTGACGCACCACCTACTGATAACACGTTACTTCTGGGTCATAGATTTACAAGGATCAAACCACAATAATCACATACATGCTCCATCTACACCAGAGTGGGCTATTGAGCTTCTTAGAGGGGCCACATTTGAGGCTGGTGCTGAAGTTAGGGGCCGTCAGATGAAACAGATGAAGAATCTAAGAATGATCTAGTTATTAACCCAAATATACATGTAAATCTATTACCAATTTTATCTTCTGTATTAAGATGAAAATCATGACCAGACGTGAAGTAGAATCCAATAGATCATGGGTTTGAAATTTAATCACACATGGGGCGAAAATATTATTATTATTTAATGTACCAGCTGAAAAAAAGGAAATTAACCAAACATTAACAAGAAGTATATCTAAATTTTATTTTAATACTTGGATCTTTATTCATTATCTTTGTGTTTGTTCTACACCAGAAACTACCATCATTTCCCTCAACATTTGTTTCTCTGCTAATGTAAGTTTCTATCAAATTGTCAATAATATTAAAAAAAAATCTGTTCCTTATCTTAAATACTGACATCTTTAAAGTCACTGTATCAACATTAATCCACTGTGATTTTAATGCAACTATCATAACATATGAAGTAGATTCATGATTTTTTTTATCAGCTTTTACAGCTAAAAAATTGTAATTTCACTTTTTACTTCCAAAAAAGGGGATGTATGGGATATAAATCCTTTATATAAACCTAACAGATTGATTTGTTCAAACAAAATACAACTATTTGACCAAAAGTTGTTGCCAAACCTAAATAAAAAATAAGTCCACATGGTCCAATTAACCATATTTTCCACGAGCCAAATACAGGTCTGTGTACATCTTAACCTCTTTTTTATTTAGATCTCAACTCACAGAAACACAAATAGCCAAAAATACTTTTTCCAACCTTCCAAAAAACTCACCTACAAAAAGAGTTGGCAGCCAAAAGACTGTATGTTAAGTGTCGTAAACAACAAGTTTAAGCAAACAATTTGGTGTTACTGGCTTTAAATCTTTTAGAAAGACAATTGTATCAACTTTTCCGTACCTCAAGTTCCTTCCTCAGTCATGTACAAATAAGACTTTTTCTATCTCACAAGTAGGGGAAAACGAAAATCCACTTTTCTCTTATTTGCATGAGGATACAAGCTTCTCTCATCACTGAAAAAGAAAAATGCATCTCACTTTATTTTCCCTCCGTTAACCGTCTCCCTCTTCATATTGGGTTTATTTATACACTGATTTCCATTACAAAACGCCTCCGCCTCCTTATTGCCGTCTTTCTTCCTCTGTGTTTGAAAGTCATTCTGTGTGTTGTTGAACAGTCTCATCGCACATTTCACAGCGTTAAACTCGGGGTGCGTCGATCACTCAAGGTGTCAAAACTGTGTTTAACTTTGAGGATGTGTTTTCTACTGAGAAACATAAGGCGCTTTTTTTTCTGATGATGGCGAGAAATTCATGAAAGGCGACGATACTGTATTACTGGTTTGTATTGCACAGCTTTTTTTTTGGGGTGCATGCGTCGTCAAATGTAACAGATTTAATGCCAACTATTGGACGATTCTCTCTGACTTTGCCTGTGAAAGTTTGATGAAAGTTTGGTGGAGTACAGTACTTGCTTAAGGAGTACTTCAAGCCCTACTGTTCCAACCTAAATGTTATGTCATGAAACGGCGCCTTCAGACGGGCTGTGAGTCTCTAATTCTCTGTGCAGTAAAGATAACCATTTTCATCTCCATCATTACTGAGTCACTAATTCATCATCATTGAAGCTTCGTCGCAGACTTCAATTGCCGAGTACAAGAGTTGTTTTCATATATAATGTCTATTGAACTTGATCTGCATCTGGTATCGGGTCCGATCCAGGCTCTAAAAGTTGGATCAGCTATTGATGTAGATCTATGTTAGCTAACTTAAACAAGCATCGAAATAAACATCATCAAAAGTTTATCCCTTCGAGAGAGATTCCAGTTGACCATAAGAAAAAGTGATGGAAATTATTGAGATGCAAAGAGGTTTAAAATGAGGATTTTGGTCGCCCTTCTGAAATATTCACTACTACTACAGTACCACTGTACTGTCTGCCATCCTGTATATATTTTTATATAGTAATAATAATAATAATATTTCGATTGATGTTTGATTTAGGATATTTTTGTTTAATGAAAGTGAATATTTATTCTACGAAAGGTTAATTTTATTTTATATTTTGTTGTTTCTTTGTGTTCATTTGACTCGTAAAATATTCACTTTGTTTATAGTATGTCATCACAAAGACAGTCTTTGTTATGTGGTTATATTAATTTAAATGTATTTTCTTTATGGTTTGTAATCATTTATTTTGGTGTCTAAACAAGAAGGATCTGTCTCTCCTGCAGTTGATACAAAACTCTGCAGCGAGAATTCTGAGCCGCTCTAGTAGAAGAACTTACATTTCCCCCGATCATTAAAACTCTTCACTGGCTGCCAGTTTATTTCAGGATCAACTTTAAAATTGTGGTTCTTACTTTCAGATCTATTCATGGTCAGACCTTCCATCAGTGATCTGATCCAGACTTACACCCCAGCTCGGGCTCTGAGGTCTGTGGATCAGAATCTACTGATGGTTCCTGAACACGCTTCTGGACCAGAGGAGAGAAATCCTTCCAGACTGTTGCTCCAAAGCTTTGGAACGATCTCTGTGTTTGATGATCTACTGACTCCTTCAAGAAACATCTCAAGACATTTTTATTTGTGCTTTTCCCTGATTTTCTGGGACTCATGTGACTTGATCTTTTTAAATATAAGTATTTAAAATGTGTATTGTTTTTGATTGTTAAAGCGCTTTGTGACCCTGGTCTGAGAAAGGCCCTTACTTACTGTTGTGGACCGTTTTTGGTGCACGTGTTTTTTTCTCCGAACTTCAAGGTGCACTATATATGTCAGTCTCTTGCAATCCAAGGCTTTTTTTTTTCTTTTACAAAAGACCAGCAAACAAGACGGATTATGATGCTCTTACAGAATCAGACAGGAGAGGGAAGCGGCGAACGCTAGTGAAAAAAAAAAGAAACCGTCAGGCTGTCAGCCAAAGTAGTGCACAATGATGCAGAGCAGCTGAGACACATTCAAACTCTGCACTCACAAACGTTCATATAGGCTCAGCAAAACAACACGCCCGGGCTGACTGCTTCTAAGCAGCACTGACAACCATTGTAGAGCGCCTCTCTGGAGATCACAATGCACTGACGGAGGAAAAAGAATCCTCGCACACCTCTCTCCGGCATCTGATGAGGCCCCACCAGGTGTCTGCAGGAGTTTTAAGAAGAGGTGGAAGAGAACAAGAACACGAGTGATGGGCTCTGATGAAATGAGGATTCTTTTTTTTTTTTGCGGTGGTGGCACTTCTCAGAGCGCTTCCTTTCATCAATGCTGATCCTCTTCTTTTTTCTTCTTTTTTTTAAAGCTCTTGGAACAATGAATCCCTTTCGTCACGAGGAGGAAAATACGAGACAGAAACTCGGTCATTATCGATGGTCCACATGGGATTACTCTCACAGTCCTCTTGTAAGATCTCCTCGTAACACATGCTTTCGCTTAGAACTTCTTTCTTCTGGAGTTGACGTCATTACGAGGATTGATTTGTCAATTAATGTCAAAGAGAAGGAGATCTGTTGCAAGGACAGTTTTGAATCAGAACCTGCTTCACTATACGTCACCTTGCATACATCAAAAGACGTCTGTCACATGATAAGGTATCTCGCTCGTTTCTTCTGGGATTCATTAGCAAAGAGAATATACCCGTAATTACTCGCCGGGGACGACTGTAGCTTCAGCCGTTCAAAGATAACTTTGCTGTAATTTGTCCTCAAGCATGTCCATTGCTAGCTTTCACTTGGTTAACTTCCATAATCATTCATTGTTTTATTTACCATACCTTCGTTCGGTTGTCATTCGGGGTGGATGGGGCCTGTCCCAGCTACTTAGGGCGAGGGGAGGGGGAGACCCTGAACAGGATGCTAGCCTGTCACAGGTCACACAGATGCTGTGTCTCAAATCGTATACTTGTGTACTAGAGCTTAGTATTTTTAGTGCAGTGTCAATTCTTAGTATGCAAAGTGTAGTTCACACTTAATTGGTGTACTTAAACACGCACAAAACTGAGTATGGATCGATATCTTTCTACCCTAAACGTCTCCATCTTAGTGACGTTGACGTAGACATAAGTTATTTATATATATATACATATACTTACAGGTGCATTTTCAGCAGCAGTAGTAAGAGGATGATATGTCTTCGGTGCTGATACCGTCGTAAATATCTCGCCAATATTTCGTTTCTCATATTTCTTGATCCAAACTAAACGTGCTGCCAGTAGGTGGCGATAGTGTTCCTACATCTGGTTGAAATCATCGTTAAATAGTAGTAGAAGAAGGAGCTGTCGCGTCATTTCCTGTTAGTGTGTAGCAGCAGAGTTTGATTTGAGACATACTATCTGTGGAGAATTTGCGTACTAGTTAGTACATATACTATCCTGATGCATACTAACCTCCAGTGCACTAAGAGAAGTATGCGATTTGAGACACAGATGGAGAGAATCAACTGCTCACACTTTCAAATTGTTAATGACCTATGTTGGAGGACGGTGGGAGGAAACCGGAGTACCTAGAGTAAGCCCATGCAAGCCAGGAAGAACATTTAAAGTTGACACAAAACACTTACTTTTATTCCAAGCAACTTTCATATCACTCGCATCCTTTTTTTTTGTTTTCTTAATTCTATATAATCCAAAATGACACACTTTTTAAATTTATTTCGGAACAATTGCTCATGTCAAGGCTTCAATCCAAGAGGGTTGGAGCTATTTGGATGTTTTTAAGTTTCTTTTTGGACAAAGAAGAAGATGAACCAAGCTCCGGTCGTTACATAAAAATGAACATTTTTGTCCATAACATTATTTTCTATAACTACTTCAGATTACTCTGAAAATAATCCCAACATTTAGTTGAAATGAGGGTGAGTGGAAAATAAGTGAATTTTGAGTCACCTTTAGATTAAATTTTGGTAAGGAAACATTGGTTATATTGTATAAGATGTTTTGCCACCAGGTTTACTCCCATCCTTCATGTATGAAACTCAATATAAAATAAATACAATTTAAACATTTGATTGTTGGTCTTAGACCAAGCAAAAGATAAAATTGTACCATCGCTGTCATGATACAGAAGTTCTCTAAATGTAAGATTACCTGAAGCATGTAATAGTAATAGAACATGATCTTAACGCTCTAGATAACAGATGTCAAACTCATTCACACACATTATCAAACAGGAAGTGTGACTCTGATCATTTCCTTTTATTCTTTAAAAGGCTCAAACTGTCTATATCGTTTTTTTTCTTATTTGCCAAACACTTGTTCAATAAAATTCTTATTTGACGTCTGTTCATAATTGTTGACGTCAATAATCTTGGTTCCTTATCTTAAATCAAACACTGACATCTTTATACCTCAACATATCAACATAACCATTAAGCTACTTTATTAGGAGACAACCATCTGGTGGGCCACATTAAATGAGTTGGAGGGCCGGAGGGGCAACTTTTATGGTTTATAGTTCAATAATGTGTGGGTAAAATAATATTATTCAACTTTTTACAAATAAAATGGAAATATTAACGCCAGTTGTTCATTGTTCTGATGCAATAAAACTTCTGGCCACTGGATAGCAGCAGTTCTTACGTCTTCCACAGCTAAATTAACGCTGAAATCCTGGAGATAACTGAGGATGAGAGGATACAGCGACTTTTAAAGCTGATGTTTGGACATATTTTGGTTTCAAACCAAATGAAAGCAGTTACGACTTCGTCAAGAGTCATGTGGTCTGTAAATACTGCAACACCAGAGTCAAGTACTCGACAATACTACATATACTTACTGCAGTATAACTTTATATTGTAACATTGCCCCTGTATCGTGATTAGTATTGAATCGCTAGAATTTTGCCAATACACAACATAGTATCGATACAATAACAAATTAACTGTGATCCTGGCGATGACTGAGGACGAGAGGATACAGTCGACTCCAGCAGCTTTTACAGCTGATGTTTGAACATATTTTTGTTTGAAAACAAATGAAAGCAGTTACGACTTCGTCAAGCGTCATGTGGTCTATCCAGTTCTAGACAGTGATTGGAACGTTTCCCAGCAGGATGTCAGACAACAATGAAAGCAGCAGTAAATTGATGGTTAATGTCGTTGCAGAAATACATCACAAGCGTGAGCTCGGCGTCTCCTGGCTCGTTTAAAAGTGAGGCATAGAACCTTGAATTCACGGACGCCCACGTTTGATTAGTCACACCACATATCATATGAAACATGAGGAGACTTCGGTTCACTTGATCCGTGGAAGAAAGAGAGGTATTGTGTGCGAAACCATAAGTAATGATGTTGTTTTTTGTTACTTGCCCCGTTCTCTCCGCATGCTAGTGAGGAGTTGACATCATTGAATATGACGACGCCGGCGTTCAAGTCGACGACGAATCAACGTTCCGGCGGGCGAACACAATCAGACACCCGTCAGTAAACGTGGCGCCGCACAAACACCACCGGAGGAACGAGAATCCACAGCTCGCCCTAATGAATCTTCCCCTTGTTTATCAGGAGCCATAAAACTTTAACCAACATCTGCAGCGCCTCTGTAAACAGCTTGTGGAAAATATATTTCCCTGTCACTGATGACAGAAGACAGATAACATCATTACAGCCCCTCTAACTTGCAGTAACCCACTTCCCTTTGACTTTGAAACGCTGAAGTCGCAGCAACTGGGCCAAAATGCTACGATATTCCGTCTATAAGAAGCGAGATGAATATAGTGTTTACGAGCTTAGCTCATGTTTTTTTTATGATGGGAACTCTACTGTCGCTGCGCTACGTCCAAGACGATCCGTCACAAACGCTCGTATTTACAGCGAATTGAGTTTCACCAATTAAACAATGTACACTTTTAGCAAATGTCACGGCCCTTGGGTTTTATGTCATGTCCCCATTTTTCCACCCGCCTGCATGCAACGTGATTGGGGGTCCTCTCTAGACTCATCTGCCCCCAATCCTGGATCATCTCACCTGCCTAACACCTGATAAAAACGAGTCATTGTGGTCACTTCTATGTGATGCAGTTTGTCTCCTTGCCTGCCACAAACAAGACATTTTTATTTGTTCAGGCTTCTCCTTGATTTTCTGGAACTCCTGTGTTGTTTTCGGTGTTATCTTGACCTTTTAAGTATATATTTTATTGAGTATTGTTTTGATTGTTTAAGCGCTTTGTGACCCTGGTCTGGAAAAGCGCTCTATAAATATAATTTAGTTACTTACTAAAGCAGCTAGTTAACTCTGGTTATTTTCTTACTATGTTTTTATTTTTTATTTGAACTCTTTGTTGCTAGCTTGGCTTGCGTGTCCTTGTCTAGCCTTTTCATTTTTTTTTGCACTTTTGATGGATGTGAAAAAGTATCTAATTTGGATATTTATTTTGAAACTAAGAGGCATATTTCCAGTTTGTGTTTGGTTTTGTATTTTTCATTTTAGGAATACTATCCTCCCCAGTTTGTTTGTTAACCTATTGGTCTGTAAATTTCCCGTCTTTATTAAACAATTATCAGGTTTTGTAGGTTTTATCCCCTTACCCTAACAAGCTGGGATCGTGACAAGAAAGTTGGAGACTTAAAAATGAAGGGACTTGACTTAAAAAAAACATGCCTGACAAATAAAATCCTGCAGGAGAAACAGTTAAAGGGACAATGTGTAGGTTTAAGAATGTTGTTTCTGGCGGCCCCACATGTCCGAAAAGTATAACTGCAACACTGTAAAATCTCTGCTATGCTATTGCCAAATGCAGCATGTACATTTATTTATATTTCTACTGAGACATTAATGGCAAAAAATAAATAATAATAATAATAATGTCTAACTTTTACATAATGTTGTTTAATTTAAGTAGTTATTCCTCTAAATCCTAAATGTTTATCTCCAGTGTTTTAAACCCAACATAGGAATTGTGTATATTAGTAAAACAGATTTACAATGGAAAGATTATAAAGTATTTATCTGTCTTCACATGTAACTTAATACAAAATATACTGTACATGCATTTAAATTAAACTAGACTTTTATACATTTATATTTCTCTTCAATAACAATACTAATAATTCAATAACACAATCGCTTCTCTTATCGTACAGATTTGCAAGTGACCTTGTAGCAAGTGGACGGGTCACATCTGGACGCGGCGTCGGGGTTAGAGCCGAGACCACACAACACATGCATCTCTACAATCTCACATCTCCCTCCACACAGTCACTTCCCTCCGTCAGCGCTAGTGTTTAATCTGTCAACGGCAAAAACCAGCACAAGGTCAGACATTTTTATTTTTAGTCGGCCTGTAACGAAAGAGCCCATCTGGTCCGACGCGGTCGACCCGTCGTTGCGTGGACGCACCTGGGTTTGTGCAGCTCGTGTTCGAACCAAGAAAGTCAATTATTGTGTTAGCAATTATTGAATGTTAATGTGTGGATTCTTAAATGGAAGAATTTATATTGTGAATTTAAAAGGAACAAATATGGACACACCTACAAGGGAGCGGAAAAAGCAATATATTGTGCAAAAACATATTTTAAAACAATTTTATTTCATCAATATGGAATAAAACACAAATTATAGAAAGAAGTTTTAATTTCTTACATTACATTTTTGAAGGAAATCAATGGATTTAAGATTTGAATGGGAGAAAATTATTTAAAAAAAATAGGTATGTCATGAACATGTCGATTAATCCATTGATCTTTTTTTTTACAAAGCCTATTTATTAGTATATAAAAAAATTTAAACAACTGTTTGAAACATTTTCAGGACACTTTAATTATCCTTTAAAAAATGTTATATAATTAAGTATTTCTTCTGTTTCTGATTCAGTGTCTGACTATACATTATTAAAGCTATTCATTTGGTTTTTACTTACTTTTTGTATAATAATCACTTTACTGTCCTTCCTTTGACCTATTTTCAATTATTATAATTATTAAAAATGATAGTCAAGTATCCACACTGCAAGAAAAGGCTTCATTGAAATACATTTTACTTAATAACATCAAGGATTTGAAGGCCCAGTTCCGGCAAACGTCGACCTGTTCCTGCTTAATCTTACATGGACATGACAAGAAGAGGTCAACATTTATTTTTGTTGATTATATTGAATATACAAATGGATGAACAAGATAATGTGATTTAACAGAATTCCAATTTGTCCACTGAGACCACGTGAGACAAAGCCTTGATAACCTCATGTTCCCTCCCGCAGAAAACACGGACAATTCCGGTCAGAAGCACAATTTATTAAATAAAATAAATGAATAAATCGACCTTAACATTGTTTTGGAATTGCTTGTCCAAGATTGTTTTTGTTTTTTTTAAACGAGGATTATTTTCTCCAAATGTCTGGATACAAGGAGCAATAAAAAAAAACCTACAACCTCCGGTCGGGTTCTGCTGCTCATCCTTTTTGCTCCGACTGAAAATAATATTCATCCCGAAAACCGAGCGAGACAACAGTAGCCGTTCGTCTGGGCCGGCGGCCAGAAAGTCTCTCCCTCATCCTTCATTCACTCTTGACGAATTTAATCAAATGTTTGCTCAATCCATCTGCTCCTGCCTATCGCTAAACAGTCAAGAGGAGGAAAAAGAATAAACTATTTTACAAGATTCTCATTGACTCCTGCCATGCACTCGATTGACACTCTTGCTAAATTTAGATTTTTTTTTTTTTTTAACCTGCCAGTGACCCAGAGCTATCAATATCCATGAAAAAAAAACAGTTCGGAACTTGCTTCAAAAGCACGCACATCCACTTTTCAGTCAGCTTTTCTACTTTTCTGTCAGTGGGGCAGCTAGTAACCACTTAAGCCTCATCCCAGATGTTAAGATAGAGACAAGAGTAAGCTGCTGAAAGATTAATAAATGCGGCTGAAAAACAGGATAGAAAATGCTTTTAGAGGTACTTGTCGGGATGGGGGGTTGAGGAACATTGATTTTTTTTTTTTTTTTTCATTCCGGACCCATGACCGTCATGTGACGTGATGGCAGCCGTGTGATCCCTTTCCACGATAACAGCCATGGTCACCAACGACCCACAAAGTCATCGGCTAGATTACAGGAGGTCACTCGGATCGAAAAGAAAAATGACACCCGGGCGATCAATTGAATACATCAGAGTCGTCTCCGGGCGGTCAAAATGTTAAAAAAAAAAAAAAAAAAGAAAAAGCGTGTCACCGGTTCACCCGGGGATCCTTCACATCGTTCATTAGGCGGATCAATGGCGAAAGGCAGAACTTTTAAGTTTATCTTGTGATGACTGAGACTGAGAGCTCGCTCCTTTTGATTGAGAGAAGTGGACCCAAATGGGTACTTTGGTGCCACAAAGTCCAGGACCTATTCCACTTAACCCCCCCACCCCACCCCCCCACCCCTCGTAGTGAGCGACATCAAGTGAATGATTATAGTGGTTTAGAGTGTTTATAGGTATGAAACGTTCCGCGGTGCTTTGAAACAAAACACAAAAGGAGAGAGGGCCACTTGAAGCTTGTTTTGCTTTTTTTATTACGCGGGGAAGTTGTTTCTGTTGGTATTAAGCTGTTAAAAAATCAGAAAGTACCTCTTGTGTGTCAAAAAACAACCAGAGAGCAGTGTTTTTTAATGAATACTTTGTCATACGATGTTGCCTTGGCCTTTTAAAGTTTCTAAATTTGTATGTATTATAACTTGTAACCCTGGTCTGTGAAAAGGCGCTTTCTAAATAATAAGTACTTCAGTGGCTCCAGAAAACTACCGATGAGATTGTAATTATTTATTTATTTTAATTGATATATTTTGAACTTATTGTGAAGGCTTAACATTTACACAGACATATTTATATGTATTGAAACGTAAAAGAATGAGAAAGAAGGGCTTTGATAAATATATAGACAGTATATAAATAAATTATATATATATATATATATATATATATATATATATATATATTATATATATATATTTATATTTGATCTTATTATGAAGCCTTAACATGTATAGAGCTATATTTCTACGTATTGAAAAATGTAATTTTAACGAGAAAGAAGTGCTTTGATAAATATATATATATATATATTTATATAAAGTGTATACATATACATATAAAGTAGAGCAGCAGAAGTAGATCAAAATGAAAGTTTGGTTACTTCTCAAAGTAAAACAACTCTTTATGAAGTAATAAAATTCTGTCTAAAATCACTACAAAGAGATCAAATGTCCAAGTTCACTCCTTCTACTCGCTGTCATGGTAAAAATACACACTTTTATTGATATTGCGGTTTGTTGTCAAACGGCACTTGATACACACCAATATATTTCTACTGTAAATTCATACCTGACCAGTTGACAGATCCGAGATACACCAGGTGGATATTTCTAATAGAAATCCAAACGTTTGTCCAGAAGAGTTGTTCATAGATGGGTACAGTATATTTGTAAAATTGTACTGAAGTAAAAGTACTGTTCCTTCCAAAATATTAATCACTCAAGTAACAAGTATTCATCCAAACAATTACTTGGTATAAAGACTTCTCAAGTACTGAGTAACTGTTGATGATGTTCTGCTATTAAATTAATTGAATTTCAATTCAATTTTATTTAAGTTATCTTAAGACACGTTACACTATATAAGTGGTTTAGTATGGTCATGTGACAAGACAGGAACATTTCATTGGTTAAACCGAGTCAAGAGGTAGACCCTTGGGTGTAAGACTCTCCGAGAAAATATCATAGTTTAAAGTATTTTGGTGGTAGCGAGCTCAGCGTAGACTAATGTAGCTCAGTAAGATATTCATTATTGTTCTTTATAAATATAAAGTGTAGTGATTACAAACCACAACAGGAATTATTCATCGTTATTTAGCAACGATCGGGTCTTGACAGAAGAAGCCACAGCACTTTTTCAAAGGGTTGAAATATCACGAGATAACGGCTACAATACCAACACCAGCGCCCATCAATAGCGATGTCGTCGGTAATGTATTCCGAAGTATTGTCCGCGGGAAACGTGGTAAATCACGTGCAGCGATGTGACCTCTGTACTCGTGAAATACGACCGAGCCAAAGCGCATCCCTCAGTCTAAACAGCTCCAGTAATTTAGAGGTTGATTTACGAGCAACATGGATGCGGCAGAGCTAGAAGACGGAGAGGATGAAAGAGCTGATGCAATCCTGAGTACGCAACACGTTCATGGACACTCACCAACGCCCGAGAGACATGAAGTACACGCTCGCGGTACTTTCCCAAACCCCTGGTGCCGCCATGATACCAATAAGGTTTGCACAGCTGTGTGGACGTCCACGGCTTGAATGAAACACACTTATCTTAATCGCCATGGTAACATGGTTGCTATGCAAATGCAGATATGAGATTATTCTTAATATGGATTTATTTATTTAGAGCCTGTGTTGTTGTCGACTTAAAGAGAAGCTGATCTAATATAAAGTTGTAGTTCACCCGAAATTCTAAACTCATTTTCTACTCGCCCTCATGTCGACTAAGGGTTGGGATTATTTTCCGAGTAATCCATTTCTTTTAAAGAGTTATAGACAGGAATGTTTGTTCATTTTAATGTAGCG